>NW_022631153.1:868627-881243 GCF_010015895.1 Lontra canadensis | reverse complement strand
AGGAATTTTGAAAGTAGTTTCATTGATCTGGAGGGCACAGTTCTCCCAAGAGCAGACAACGATCCACACCACCATATCCACTGTGAACTATTGCTCTTAGTGACCAAGGACTAGTATTATTTCCTACAGAAATGTATAGTAAAGGACAATCATCTAGGCTTTTGGAAGAGACTTTTGAAGGAAAGCTTAGATCTGAAAATGCTATTAACCAAGGGAGGGTTAGAAGGGATCTACGATATATTCTCTAGCAGGAAAATCTCTGAACGAATTTAATGAGCTCGATGATACTGTTAGATCTTCCCTCAATCCCTCCCTTGTCCCTAACCCTAAATAGAACTGTTTCAAGACACCTACCTCTTGAAGGAACCCTATTAATTCTTGCCAGAAAGCTGAATTACTTCCTCAACAACTTGGAATCACCTCTTTCTCAAACTTCTCCAACCCAGGCTATGAACCTTATAGGAGAGAATTTCAGGTCAAGTAAATTCCTAGTCCTGAGGATGTGACGGTACCCCCAAAGCAGATTTCCTTTCAACTAACCACAGAAACCTTTTAGAATCTGCTAAATAGTCAAAAGTCAATCCTGGATTTTCACTTGGGTTCAAATGTCTGATGTAGTATTTAATCTCAGAGAAATGAATCTTTGCTTTCCTAAGTAAAGTGAAACCTCACACTTAATCCTCTGTATCAGGCCCTGGCAATAAATCTTATAGGAAAAAGCAGCTGCAGCAAGACAGTGGACAGGTCTTCCAACAAATCCTCAACAAATTAGCTGCTCAGAAACCGAACCAATTTTTCTTGCCTCATTTGAGTTGCTGGTTTCATGATGAGACAACCCGCACTTTAAATTTCTGGACCGACGGGGGAAAAGAATTAAACCATAGAGAACTGGGATCTCTGCCCCACTGTGTTTTTTCTCTCTTCTGAGCTAGAGCTTCGGGGTTTGCAATATCCAAGCTCAGCACTTAATTACATGTCTACAAGTTTAAAGTTCAAAAACATATTTCCAAGTTATATTGTAGGTTAAATAATTTAGTGAAAAGGAGAGGAGGAATATGGACATAAAATACCATGAAATTACTGACTTTCATTCTTTTTATGTATATTTAAGAGATTAATTTCTGAAAAATATATTGAAAATATAGTGCAGGATAAGAGATCATAGAAAACGGTCAACTGTTCACTTTGGTTAGTAAAAACAAAAGCAAACAACAATAAGCCTTTGCATTTAAACTTAAAACCTTCCTTTTTTGGAAAAACAAAAATACTTTTTCATATACATATCACTTATACTTAGTCCAAAGCTTATCTTTTCTCCAAATCAAATTTTTGGAACAATATTGTCTTCCAAAATTTTCTTCAGTTAGGTGAATACAAATGTATAAATAAGTAAAAATTAATGACCCGATTCAGGTCAATAATCAATGTAGCGATGACATTTACATTTTCTTTCCTTTTACATTAAAGCAGTACTATAAGGAAGTTACACTATTTCAAAACTTCCTTTTTTTAAAGATTTTATTTATTTATTTGAGAGTGAGAGAGCATGAGTAGGCAGAGCAGCAGGCAGAAGGAGAGGGAGAAGCAGGATTCCCCACGGGCAAGGAGCTCGATGTGGGACTGGATCCCAGGACCCCGGGATCATGACCTGAGCTGAACACGGACACTCAACCAAATGAGCCACCAAGAAGCCCCTATTTCAAAATTTCTGATACAAAATCCAGACAGAAACAAACATCTTTCCTAAGGACATCCAACAAATGAACATCTGATAAGAGCTTGCAAAGGTAGATGGTACTTTACAATGTGAGCCCATTCAGCTTTATTTAAGTAAAGGCAAAAATACAGGACTAAGGCATCCCTAGCTGTCTCACTGAGATAGATGCAGAACAACGAAAAAAGATTAAGTTTTCCAGGGGCACCTGGGCCGCTCAGTTGGTTAAGCATCTGCCTTCTGCTCAGGTCCTCAGGTTATGATCCCAGGGTCTTGGGATCAAGCCCCTGTGGGGCTCCCTGCTCAGTAGGAAGTCTACTTCTCCTTCTTCCTCTGCCCCTCCCCCCCCAAGGTTAAACTCTCTCTCAATCTCTCAAATAAATGAATAAAATCTTTTTTAAAAAACCCTAAAACATTAAGTTTTCCAGCTTCAGTTTTTAGGGTTGGAAAAGAGGGGAAGTTTAAAAAAAAAGAAAAAGAAAAAGAAAAAAGAAAAGAAACCAGAGCCCTCAGCACCTTGGTAATCAGAGTATCTGCCCAGTCAGCATCCCACTTCCACGGTCAAGGATCTTGGTGGCACACTTCGGCACCATGCAGACGCCCATTCTCAGTAGGTATTGCGATCTCTGGCTAATAAATCACTCTGAATGCCAGAGGGTACCACCTGTTCCCTTTCCCCCGGCAGCTATGGAAGGAAGTGTCCTCTGCAGGGCTCTGTCATCTTCTATGGACCATTTCCAACATCAGGAAAGGCCTTTTCCAAAGCTATTTCACACCCATCACAACTCTGTGTTATAAAACTGACCAACATTCATTCAGCATTTCCCACGTGTCTTTTAGTTTATTCCTTGAAGAATCTTCACAGCATCTGTATAAGATCAGGACTTTTGTCCTGATCCGTATAAGAGCAGGACTCACAGCATAGATGAGGAAACAGAGACAAAGAAAGGCTGGGCAATATTGCAGTTAGCAGGCAGAACGAGGGGTGAACCCAGGGGATGTGACTCTGAAGCTTTTATTCACAGCCACTAACTAGGCTGTCCCACCACCTTGCCAGGGAGCTGTCCGGACCCACCTACCCACACCTCCTTTAAAGAAGAAAGAGGATCTGTTTCCACAGCACTGTCTGTCCTGCCATCCCTAAGCCACAGGTAACCAGACCCGAGACAGGCCTCCGACTCAGGGTTCAATATCCAAAGGCTGGGTACGCTCAGTCAGTTCTTGGAAAATCTGAGTATCACAGCTGAAAGGGTCAGATGGTCCAGCGCTCAGGCTGAAGTCATGCACACTGGAAGCCAAGCTGACACTCTGTGGAAACCAAGTGGCTGAGAGCAGACGCCAGAGGGCAGCGACTCAGGAGAGCAGAGAGATCCGCGCCCCCAGCAGGGAGATGCAGAGGGGAAAGCAGGGGTCAACCTCTCTCTTCCTGAGGCCTTGCTGTCCTTTCTGATCTGGGTGTGTGAGAGTCCCCTGGGTCATTTCAACAAGTTTGCTGCTCACATAAGCTATTTTCAGTGTTCTCTGTTCCTTGAAACCAGAAGCTACTAAAGAAAATTAAGGTGGCATGAGTTGGTCTTACCCTACTGGGCTCTACTCCCAATTTCAACCCTTCAGGTCTTCTGCTATTTCTTGCCATTTCTGGTGAGTTTCCTGATAATTCCTTTTCTTTCTAAGAGCAGGTAATCTGATGGAATAACTTGTTCAGATGTTTTTCCAATAAGGTACTCACTGAGTGGAACATGCATGAGGCCTATCCTTTATACCCATCTACCCGAAAGACAAAGCTTTTTACAAGGTGGAAAAATGTTTTTCTTCTTGGACATGTATATTATCCAGTCTGGATTCCTGATAACACTATTTCTCCAATGCTCACTATTGATCAAGGAGACCCTACCCCTGGTCAAAGTCTCAGAAACAGCAAACAAGGGTTCTACAGTACCTACTAAAGACGTCCAAACATTTTTTCCACCAGTAAATTGTAGAAGTAAACCAACTGTTCACCTAATGAAAGGAGGGACAGCAAAGGAAGTACAGGAAGTATTTCATCACATTGTGGAAGGTTAAGAGTTTCTGGAGTCAGAGAAGGATGAGCTGGATTTGGCCGTCTGAATGTGCCCTGGAAGGAGTTCAGGAAGGGCGTGGTTGGGGTTATGCGTGCTTTGGGTGGGGAGAAAGACAAGTGCAAAGGAACAGAAAGTGGTTCAATATGTTATAGAGCTCAGGGGCTCAAGGAGAAGCTGGAAGAAAAAGGGGTAGGCAGAGGGGTCCCTAGGCCATGCAAGGAGCTTGACCTTTATCCCGAGAGGAGTGGGGAATCACCAAAAAGCTTTAGTCCAGATACACAACTTGACAACTATTGTTCTGACTGTATTATAGGGAAGGGATGAGAAAGATCAAGACTGGAGTTAGGAATAAAGGAAACCAGGCTCCTGGAATGATCAAGGCACAAAGAACCATGACCTGCTCTAGGGTGAAGTCAGGTAGGTGAAGTGAAATGAATGGAACTCTGATCTGTTCAGGAGGTAAAGAATAGAGAAGTTGTGGAAGTTGGGCCCACGGCTTCTAGATGGTTTATGTGTCCTTCACTTAAGGAGTAAGAGAGGTTCTTTCTGACCACCCTGATTTTAAGATCTGCATGGGGCTTTCATGTGGTGAACAAAGCTGAAGAGCTCAGAAGACAGGAGATATGAGAATTATCAGCACAGAGAGGATAACTGAACAATATCACCCAGTGACAGATTGAACATGAGAAGGGAAGGGAACAAAACACCAAGGATCCACACATTTAAGGAATGGGAAGAAGAGGAACCCATAATGGAGTTGAGAGGAAAAGACAAGAGTGGTAGAAGGAACCAGAAGTTCTGAGCCAAAAGGGGAGTGAGCCTTTGAGGAGTGAAAGAGTGGTCAATGGGATCAGACAGTGCTTGAAAGGAAGGAACAAAGTATGATCTTAGGATTTAGAGCCAAGGAAGTCTCTGGGGACCTTGACAGAAGAGATTTCCATGGCTTTGTGAGGGTGTAAACCAGGTGCATTGGGCTGACAAAGGACGAGAGGTTGGGGAATCAAAGACAAGCTCAGGTCAAGTGGATGATATGAGGGGCCCATGGAGTTGAAGGGAGACTTTGTACAAAGAAGAAATTTGCTGTGTTTAGACCCTGAAGGGAAAGTTCCTAGAGAAAGAGAGACAGAGAGGTAGACCACAGAGAAGGGAGAATGGATCAAGAAGGCCCTTGAGATGTGGAAGACTGGGATTCAGAGCTGAAATGAAGAGTCAGGTAGAAGGAGAAATGGCACCTCCATGCTAAGTGTCAAGGAGGACAGGGTAGGACAGGGCCAGACGGGTTTGTAGGCTAGGGGGTGGATTGCTGGGCTCTCATTCTATTGAGAATCCCTAAAATTCTAATTTTATGTGGCATATAGCATTGACCCTTAAACAACACAGGTTTGAACTTCACAGGCCCACTTATGCACACATTTTTTTCAATAAAAGCAGTACATTATAAATGTATTTGTTCTTTCATAAGATATTCTGCCTAACATTTTCCATTCCCTAGCAGACTTTAATGTAAGAATACACATAGCATAGATATAAAATATAAAATATGTACTAACGATATTATCTGTAAGGCTTCTGGTCAACAGTAGACTATTCATAATTAAGTTTGTGGGGAGTCAAAGGTTTTACCTGGATTTCTGACTATGAGGAAGATTGGTTCCCTGACCCCCATGGTGGGGGCAATTGTAGTTCATAGATGACAATAAAAGGGAATGAACAAGTAATGTCAGAATGACTGCAGCGAAACTGTCCATGGGTGGTTTTTTGCTTTGTTTTGATCATCAAAAACTTGTACTCCCACTTTACCTAAACATGAAAAAATAAATGCATAAATAAACTATACACTTCTAGAATACAGTTAAATCTTCCATGTCTGGCTCTTTGCATACTCAGAAAACAGACAACAGTAATACGTGGCATGGTGACTTTGTGGAACATTCTAAATAAATGTGCTTTCAGCTAACTCATGCTTAAATCTCTAAATCACCGACTACTGTTGCTTCAATTTTGCCACAATTCAGTGATCCTCCTGAATGCTCCTGAATTCTACTGTGGCTGTCTGCTGTGCTAATGGGGGCCAAAGCTGCTCATTTTCTTAGACAGCGATGCATTCGGTATTCCTTCTCAAGGAATTGTTTAAAAACAAATAAATACTATTACCTTAATTCTGATTTTACTCCACTGACCACACAAATCAGAGCCATCTCAAGGATGTCAAAAAATCCAGATGAGGGGCGCCTGGGTGGCTCAGTCGGTTAAGCGTCTGCCATCAGCTCAGGTCATGATCTCAGGGTCCTGGGATTGAGCTTCAAATCAGGCTCCCTGCTCAGTGGTGAGTCCGCTTCTCCCTTTCTCTCTGTGGTCTCTCTCCCTCTGTGATCACTTTTGCTCTTTCTCAAACAAATGAATAAAATCTTAAAAAAAAAAAATCCAGGTGAGCTGGACAAACCCAGGATCCTGAGCCATTGTTCAGGAAGGTTTTTTTGTTTTGTTTTTTTTAAACCTTATTTCTATATCAGTGGTTGAATTTCAGATTAAAGAATCCAGCAGTATGTTCATGGAGTAGGACAGGTATTAAAAATACAAGAAAGCTCTTTTTGTTTGAAGCAATACTTTTGAACACTCTGATTTCCTCTAATCATTCTCTTTCCAAACAGAGCCAAAGTATCCCTCTCAAGTCACCCACCACCATATACCCTCCCCTAAAAGCTAATTATAATTCATTGTTAGAATTCAACCACTTTTGTTTCAATGCTAAGCAAAATTCCTTCCATCAAAGTGGGGCAGAAAAGGAATTCAAACAGAATTCAGATTCATTTTTAGTTGAAGTTCATCAAATCTAGATGGATACTATGTTGAACGTCCCATGGTTTACGGTTTTGCTGAAAGTCACTTCTTGAAAAATCGTCTTTTTTGAAGTTATATTTTCAATTTTGCAAAGTGTGTTCTGATTTGATACTGCTGGAAATACAAAACAATGTGTCACCAGAGATTTTTATCATTAGCCTATTGGCAGATTATTAAAATACTGCTATTGGCTAAGAGGGGTTTGGAAGTTCATGTTGATTTCAGATAAATGTGAATAAAACATTTCTATTCTGCGCTCAGAGAAAGTAATTAAAAAAGTGCCAGTTATTCATCATCATGATTCATAGCTGCTAAGATTTAAGTTTAGAAGATGAAAACTAAGGAGAATTTTTAAAACTAAAATAAGTTGAAATAATGAGGTCCTTAACACTAAGGTCTGACATTCTTGTCACATTTATGTTCTACTTATTAATATGCCATAACTGCAAACAATTTCTCCAACTTAAGTTTTCAACAAAATTTTTCTAATTTTTTAAATATTATTGGACAGACTGAATTCGACCTATCAATAGCTGAATGAACTTCAAATTTCTCTAAAAGATTAAGTCTTACAATTTCAAAAAGGAAAAAGGAAATGGTCTAAATGCATATATTGCACATATATGTTGTGTGTATATATTATATATAGTGTGTATAAATATATTACAGATTATATATAATATATATATATTGTATGTATACACACATACACACACGTCTTCTTTTTTTTTTTAAAGATTTTATTTATTTATTTGACAGACAGCGATCACAAGTAGGCAGAGAGGCAGGCAGAGAAACAGGGCAAGCAGGCTCCCCACTAAGCAGAGAGCCCAACACGGGGCTCCATCCCAGGACCCTGAGATCATGACCTGAGCAGAAGGCAGAGGCTTTAACCCACTGAGCCACCCAGGTGCCCCACAACACGTCTTCTTTATCCATTCTTCAATTGATGGACACTTACAATGGAATATTACTTGGCCATAAAAAGAATGATATATTGCCACTGGCAATGACATAGATGGCACTAGAGAGTATTATGATAAATGAAATAAGTCAGTCACAGAAAGACAAATACTGTATGATTTCCCTCATATGTTGAATTTAAGAAACAAGACAAATGAGCTCAGGGGGGGAAAAAGAGAGAGAGAGAGAGACAAATCAATCAACAGACACTTGACTATAGAGAACAAACTGATGGTTATCAGAAGGGAGGTGGGAGGGGGAATGGGTGAAATAGGTGGTGGGAATTAAGGAGGCCATTTGTTGTGATGGGCACTGAGTGTTGTATGGAGGTGCTGAATCACTATATTATACACCTGAAACTAGTATTTCACGGTATGTGAACTAACTGGAATTTAAATCAAATTAAAAATAAATAAATAAATGCAATTTCTAAAGAAAGTTCCAAGGAGCATGGGGATACAGGTAGAGGGAGAAAGACAAATACAACTGGCCATTACCATATAATATGCTTGTGGGAAAGAGAAGTCCAGGGTACTATGGGGACTAAGAGGAGGCACCCTATTGGGACTTAGGCTGGCCTTGGGGACTTCCTGGCGGGAGCCATGACTAATCTGATTTCTTATCCATTATTTCACTCTAGAAGTCATTGAAAAAAAGAAGAAAGAAAAAGAAAAAAGCCAAATACTGCTTCACTAGTCCTCAGAACAAAACAGTATCCATAATCTTTAAAAACTAATTTTGAAATTCTGACAATTTATATAACCAGCCACTTTTAAAATCAATTACTTCAAAGTTTGACCTTCCTTTTCTTTATTTGAAAATTTCCAGTTTTGGAAGAAGATCCTGAATTTTGTATAAATACCTAATAACTACTGAAGTCTTTTCCTTAATAAATAGTAACAAATCCTTAAAATAAACATATTAATCTGCAAACTATTAATCTGAAATTCCTGGAAACATCTATTTTGATTTTTAATTTCCAATAGCAATGGCTTAAGTCCGTATATACTATGGAGTATTATGCCTCCATCAGAAAGGATGAATACCCAACTTTTGTATCAACATGGACAGGACTGGAAGAGATTATGCTAAGTGAAATAAGTCAAGCAGAGAGAGTCAATTATCACGGTTTCACTTATGTGTGGAGCGTAATTTAAAATTCAAATGATCTCATAATCTGCTAAAGACTCTACTTGGTAATGGCTGATCAATGACAGTTCCCTAAAATAAGTAAATTATTTAAATGTGTGAAGAGTGGGCTCCACAAGGAATATGATTTATAAAAACAAAAAGTACCTTTTGAGTTTATCTTTGTGTATGGTGTAAGAGAATAAAAGCCCTCAACATGAGGCAGGAATCCACCAGAATTCTAGAGGAGAACATAGGCAGTAACTTCTTCAACATCAGCCACAGCAACTTCTTTCAAGGTATGTCTCCAAAGGCAAAGGAAACAAAAGCAAAAATGAACTTTTGGGACTTTATCAAGATCGAAAGCTTCTGCACAGCAAAGGAAACAGTCAACAAAACAAAGAGGCAACCCACAGAATGGGAGAAGATATTTGCAAATGACAGTATAGACAAAGGGTTGATATCCAGGATCTATAAAGAACTCCTCAAACTCAACACACACAAAACAGATAGTCATGTCAAAAAATTGGCAGAAGACATGAACAGACGCTTCTCCAATGAAGACATACAAATGGCTAACAGACATGTTCATCATGAAAAAATGTTCATCATCACTAGTCATCACGGAGATTCAAATCAAAACCACATTGAGATAGCACCTCACATCAGTTAGAATGGCCACAATTAACAAGACAGTAAACAACATGTGTTGGAGAGGATGTGGAGAAAGGGGAACCGTCCTACACTGTTGGTGGGAATGCAAGTTGGTACAGCCACTTTGGAAAACAGTGTGGAGATTCCTTAAGAAATTAAAAATAGAGCTTCCCTATGACCCTGCAATTGCACTCTTGGTATTTACCCCAAAGATACAGATGTAGTGAAAAGAAGGGCCATCTGTACCCTAATGTTCATAGCAGCAATGGCCATAGTCGCCAAACTGTGGAAAGAACCAAGATGCCCTTCAACGGACGAATGGATAAGGAAGATATGGTCCGTATATACTATGGAGTATTATGCCTCCATCAGAAAGGATGAATACCCAAGTTTTGTATCAACATGGACAGGACTGGAAGAGATTATGCTAAGTGAAATAAGTCAAGCAGAGAGAGTCAATTATCACTGTTTCACTTATGTGTGGAGCGTAAGGAGTAACATGGAGGACATGAGATGGACAGAAGTGAGTTGGGGGAAACTGGAGGGGGAGATGAACAATGAGAGACTGTGGACTCTGAGAAATAAACTGAGGGTTTTGGAGGGGAGGGGGGTGGGAGGTTGGGTGAGCCTGGTGGTGGGTATTATGGAGGGCACGTATTGCATGGAGCACTGGATGTGGTGCATAAATGAATTCTGGAACACTGAAAAGAAATGTAAAAAATAAATAAAAATTTTTAAAAAAGTACAGAATGTTAGAAGACCTGCCAATTAAGCAGAAATTTTAAAAATGTGTAGACCTGTATGTACTACTCACAGAATTTCTTAAACTTCTTTTTTAAAAACATTCATTTTTAATCTTTTCATTAGCCCCAATGACAAACTACTATCTTGGCCTTCTTGCCTCTAAAAACCTCTATAAGTGTTCTGGATTACAATGTGGCAATGGTCCATCTGGGGTAGTAAAAGAAGAAAAATGTAACAAAAAGATAAACTCCCTTCAACCCCACACCCCCTCTCAGGAGCGGTTTCATCTGACCTTCAGAGCCTTTAGCACCAACATGCAGAGAGAGAAATATCACATGTAGGGCTGGGAATTCCAGCTCTGTCCAGGAAACCAGACTGTTACGTCCTAATCCTGACTTTACAGGATCATGCCTGCAAGAGGAAGCAACAATTTGAAATCAAGCTGTGCAGAGATTTGAAAAGAATGATTTTGGTCAAAGAGCGTTTAATGTCTGTAACTTTAAAGCACGCTTGGAAATGCTTCGGATTCTCAGCATACTCCAAAATAACAGAGGATTATGAAATACAGGGAGAGAGCTGCACTTTAATTCTTGGGAAGTATTTAGTTACACTTGTATCTAATGTGCCTCCCGTCATGTCTCCAGCAGCCCCCAACACCTAAGCCTGAGCCCATCTGCCACGGTGTTCAGCCTGCGTTCTTCCTAGCCTATTTTGCTATTCTCCACATGAACACTTTCGTCCACTTTGCCCACCGACTACCCCTTGCACATCTGTCCTCTTGCCCACACACAGGTGACAAGATCGATTAGCCTATGTGTTTCCAGTCACTCCCTTTCCCTCTATGAAGGGCTTGTTCCCAGGCCCTCTGAGTCACTGAAGAGACAGCAAGAAGGTTCTTTCTTGCCTTCTCTGTCAGCTCCTGAGTTTCCTCTTGACTCAAAGAAGTAAAACACATACACCACACACTTAAAGAAATTAAAGCCAAGAAGCTGATGTGTCTAATAAAGGGCTGGCGGTGGGGGTGAGGGGAGGCAAAAGAACACTACAGCCCAGAGCAGGTCCACTGGCAGGGAAAGTGGGGGGAGGGCTGGTGCAGAGGAGGAGCTGGATGTCCTTCCAGAGATATAAGGGAAGTCGAAATTCTGTTTGGGTACACCGTTGGCAGCTGGTCAGTGTTTCTTTGACTATGACCTCCCGCCACGGGATTGGGTCCTATGACATTTGGGTAGTGATATTAACTTTCACTTATACTATGCTCCCCAGTGAAGGTAAAACTGCTTGTTTGGTGCAAAAAAGATTGCACACACTTACATATGATCACTTCTAAATAGGATTTATTTGGCTTAACATGAAGGGCTGGCAATTAACTTCTAGGAACCAATCGGATAGAACAAGCCAAGTGAGGACAGCGGGCAGACATCAGGAAAGGGAAAGAGGCAGTTGTACCAAAGACCTGAAGTGAAGGACAATACTATGATCGCTGCAGAGTGTCAGGAAAGACAAATGCATATGAATTATTCTGCAAAGATTTTAAAGATTTTTTTGATTTGAGAGAGAGCATGGTGGGGGGGGAGTAGGGATGCAGAGGGAGAGGGAGAAGCAGAGTCCCCACAGAGCAGGAAGCCCAACGTGGGGCTCTATCCCAGGACCGCCAGATCATGACCTGAGCAGAAGGCAGTCGCTCAACCAATGGAGCCACCCAGACGCCCCAAAGTTTGTTTCTTTTTTTTTTTTAATTGAGATATAACTGATGTATCACATTATGTTACAAAGTTGTTTTTTTTTTAAGAATTCAGTTGTTTAATAATCCCCAGTGACATTTAATCTTAAAACCTTTTTAATTGCTCTTAAATTTTAATTATAAAGTTTGGTAAATGTATTTTAGAAATCTTAACATCATATTTGAAACTCTAGCGGATACTTCTCATAGGGGACTTTGGAGGAAATCACTGCCTGCCTCACCTTCAGTGCAGGGCCCGTTCATTCCTGCAGAAGGCGAGGCACAGGAAGGCCTCATTCTTCCGGCACCCTATTATCTCCTGCATAGCTCCCCGTGCTAGGAGATCTCTTTCATGGAGTCCTCCTGTAACTCCTCCCTACGGTCTCATTCTGTCCCAAGAATAACCACAGCAAAGTCTTCTGCCTCAAATAATTCCAAATGACTACCATCCCAAGATTTCTCTCCTCTCTGGTAAATACATGAATTCAAAGTATAACTACTACACTTTGAAAAACATGAACTTAAAAAATGATGCTCTGAACAAGACCAAGGCATTCCAGATGTGATCAAACAAGTAGAGTCTCATTTGCTTATTATCTTCTTCCATCCTATAAACTTTTATTGATTTTTAAAAAAATCATTATTTAATGTTTTTTTTTTTAATTTTATTTTTTATAAACATATATTTTTTTTCCCCAGGGGTACAGGTCTGTGAATCGCCAGGTTTACACACTTCACCGCACTCATCATAGCACATACCCTCCCCAATGTCCATAATAACCCCCCCCC
>NW_022631153.1:51579-230137 GCF_010015895.1 Lontra canadensis | reverse complement strand
TTTCTTTCTTTCTTTCTTTCTTTCTTTCTTTCTTTCTTTCTTTCCATCTTTCTTTCTTTCTTTCCATCTTTCTTTCTGTCTTTCTCAATATCTACATCTATAGATATACGGATACCAAATCAACCTGTTGAACACGGACCCTTTTTTCGAGTCCCACACTTTCATTTCCAGCTCTCTGTGGGACAGTTTGCATATGTTGGTCTCACTTCAGATGCATTATTGCCAAAAATTATAATCATCATTCTTCTCCGCAAGCTGTTTCCTTTTTGAAATTCTGAATTCTGTCAACATTACTACCATTTTCCTGCATCCCAACATCATCCTTCCTCCTTATCTTTTAATCATCCCGCCATCCTTGCTGATCAAATCTGTTGCTTTGTTTTCTTTGTGATCCTGTTCAAGATCATATCACTAGTAAATCCCTTGGTTTGAACTCCCCCAGTCCCTTCAGAGTGATAACGAGAGGGAGTATCCATTACAATGGACATTAACTATAACTTAGACTGTGCCTGAAGACCTCAATCTTTGGAAATAAATCATTTCATCCCTCTTGCAAGGAGCTCCTCAATTCCCGGCCTCCAAATAACCAGCCTCCCTCATTTTACCCTGGGGACCAAGGGCTTGTTACATACAGCCTGTCTGGGGAGGCCTGCATATCATGATTTTAGCCACTCCGACAGCAAAGTGCCTGAATTTGAAGCCTGGATCCACCATTCCAGAGTCAAACCCTGGTCCCCAATGGGGCCTAATCCAGAGAGGACCTCAAACAAGTCTTGATGCAACAAGACACAGATAATGTTAACTTTTTCTATACCTCATCAAAATCATAATCCTTATTGTATTGCTTTCACCTGCCCTCTCCTCACAGTAGGTGGGGAGTTCACTAAAACATGCTCCATCTCTCGCCGGACCCCTGGTTGTACTCGGTTTTGCATTGTGCTTTGGGCTTTGCCTCCTTAAATGCCCTAGCCTGCTTTATATCTTCCAGAATAAAGGTCATCAAATTCCAAATGGTGGTTCAGATGGAGCCTCACATAGAGGTCAAATCAGACATCTACATGGTCCCCTTGATAGACCGGAAGAAAAGAATCCTGACTGCTGTTCCGTCGAAGGCCCCTGGCCAGCAGGAAGTAGCTATGATCCGTCCTCCCCCTTTTCCCCTAAGAGCAGTTAGGGTTACGTCTTTAGAGGGGGGAATGATGAAAGATAGTTAGAAGGCAGGCATGCAGGGACAAAGCCCTCCCCTTCCTAGGAGGAAACCACCCCTAAAAGGATTTATACCACCCTGGAATGAGCCCTCCACCCTTTCCCAAGAGACAAAACAACAGGCACAGGGAGGGTTAATCAGATTGAAACAGCCCACTCAGAAGCCCATAAAAAGCCCTAGACTTAGAAGCTCCAGTGGCAAACCTCTCGGGTCCCCTCAGTCCTTGGGACCTTTGTACTATCCTTTTGTTATCACTCAATAAAACTTGCTTTGCTACCCACCAAAACAAAACAAAAAAACAAAAAACAAAACCAAAAAATCCTATTTCCCTTTCCTTCCCTCTACTTCCAGCTTTGTTCAAACATTGAGTCACTGCTCCCCTGCACCATGGTGACCACATCCTAACTGGGTTCCCCGGCTATAGATATTTTTCCCTGGCCAACTATTTCAGGTCAGATTGATCTTTTTAAAAATCTTTTTGAAATAAAAATCTTAAAAGAATATAAAGTCTTTGACATGTTTCCTCTGTTCAGACACCTTCGATATCTCTCTAGTACTGACAGAATAAAGTCTAAGTTCTTGAACTGGCAACCAGAAATTTCTGTTGCTTTAGTTTCCTCTCTCCCTTCTGTTCTTATACTTCACATTATTCAGGTGAAAAATATGATTTAATAATGATCTTTCCTTTAGCCCCTTACAAAAATGAGATATTTAATAATGATTTGCATCTTCTTAAATATCTTGCTAAAATAAGATTTTATAAAAATGATTTGTATTTCTTGTTTTTTAATCTTAAAATGATAAATACATTCTAGAGATTACATTTTCAAGAATATTTTCAATTTTTTAACTATGACAACATACATATTTATTTGAGTAAAAAGTCTACTGTCTTACCATTTGGGTACAATTTTAAGTAGAAGAAGTGATATGCTGTGTTCTTTAATGCCTGGTCAAACACCGAATTTCAAGTTGACCCAGACCACATGAGATGTGGTAACATAAGTCCTTCTCTAATAATTCTTCATTGAAATGAAGGCTTTCTAGGACAGATGTGTTCTGAGTCACATCAGTGTTAGAGATCTCACTTACAGGGTACATTCAGTGCACTCCACAATTTGTGTAATTTTTATCTCTATTATTCTGTAACCCACATTCTCTCTGGTCTAAGAAACTCTCACTGTCCCCATTTGCACAATGAAGTAAGGCAATTAAGACCTTGTTGAGGTTAATGAGCGTGGAAATAAAAAAGGCAAGTTAGATATGAGAGTTATTTCACAAGAAAAATTGACAAAATTTATTACAGATTGGTGATTGAGGATGAAATTCCAGGTTGCTTATGAGAATTATAGTGTCACTGACCTGGAATTAGGTGTTAGAGGTTGACTTAAAAAGAAAGATAATGAACTTAGATTTAAACGTATTTAGTTGAAATGTGTGATAATAGAATGCCAAAGCACAGGCAGAGAATTTAAGATTTGAGCGATTAGACTAGAACTATCAATTAAAGATTATAACATTAGAAGTAATAATTAAAATCACACAAGTAAATAAGATCATTCAAGAAGGGACTATACAGTGAGGAGAACAGAGGGCTGAAAATTGTAAAAAAAAAAAAAAAAATCCATTGCTCCTCAATCTAGGTTCAGTATCTATTCAAATATATTCACTTACAACTTCATCTCTATCTCATTGGTATTTTAAGAACCTGTCTTGCCCTACTTCTTCAATTTCTGCTAAAATCTCAAGTTAAAAGAATCTTGGTTCTTATTCTGACTTCTAGAATCTGCATCTCCTTGATTTCCATTGCTTTTCTGGACTCTGACCAAACCATTGACTTGATCCTTTGTATTTCATTTCCTTCTCTGGTCTTAGTTTCTCATTTGCTGTTCATGTTTGGTTCTGTGATAGTCTTGAGCTATGGGTAGTAAGAGAGGAAAAAAAAAAAAGACAGTGGAAGATGGGAAAGCGTGACTTTAAAAATTTGAATACCAGAATTATGAGGCAAATTAGAAGTCAAGAAGGAAGGAAGAAGACAATTAAAAAACTCTTGAGATGGGGTGCCTGGGTGGCTCAGTGGGTTAAAGCCTCTGCCTTCGGCTCAGGTCATGATCCCAGGGTCCTGGGATCGAGCCCCGCACTGGGCTCTCTGCTCAGTGGGGAACCTGCTTCCCCCTGCCCCCTCTGCCAACTTGTGATCTCTCTCTGTCAAAATAAATAATTAAAAACAACAATAACAACAAAAACTCTTGAGGGCTTATTATCAAATACAATATCTATATCATAAGAATGCCAGAAAATTATAGGAACATCATAGAGACTGCTATGGACTAGATTGTGTCCCTCCACAATTCATTTGTGGAAGCCTTAACCTTCAAAGTCATGATATTTGGAGATAGGGCCTTTGGGAGAGAATTAGGTTTAGGTAAGGGCACAAGGATGGGGTCCTCATGATAGAATTAGCGCCCTTATAAGGAAAAACACCAGAGAGCTTGCTTCCTCCTCTCCTCTTCCCTGTCACACACAACAACACAGCAAGAAGACAGCCATCTATAGGACAGGAAGAGCCCCACCAGGGAACCTAATTGGTCAGATCCTTGATTTTGGAATTCCTGGCCTCTAGGACCATGAGAAATATTGTTTAAGTCACCCAGTGTATGATATTTTGTTTGGCAGCCCAGGATGACTAATAGAGGGACTTGCATTATTTCACTTAGGTTTCACAAATTTCTATCAAAAATCATACTTCAGTATTGATATTTTCAATGTTCAGTAAAAACTGACAAAGTAAAGGTCTCATGGCATTGTAATTTATCACGCTGAAGACATATTCATTTGATGAAATATAAGATTATATTTTCTTATCTATAGCATCTTTTTAAAATTTAAATTCAGTTAATTAATACATAATATTCATTATGGAGGTAAATTTTAGTGATTCATCTTCAGAGTTACTTCTAGCTTCTAAGTTCAAAACTAGCAAAACTCAATACCAGCTAGAAGATCTTTCTATAATTTCTGTTGTAGATGCTTTTCAGTAACATTCATGGTTTCATAGTAAACAAAAAAATCTACTACAAATGACTTATCAAAGTTATGAAAGACCTCTGTTCCTGAAAGATTTTATTTATTTGAGAGAGAGGGGGAGAGAGAGAGAGAGCAAGCACACGCAGGGGGAGAAGCGGGCTCTGCACTGAGTGGGGCTCAAATCCAGGATCCAGGCATCATGACCTGAGCCAAAGGCAAACATTTAACTGACTGAGCCAGCTAGGCATCCCATTAAAGGCCTTTTAAAAGATGCCTAGTTAGTGGAAAATGCACAAACCTATTATGCCTCCCTGGTCAATATTTCATACTTTAAGGGTTTAGTTATTCCTGGATGGCTCAAGGCAATGTAAGCATAGATTTTGTGCCTGTTTCTTTGTGTCTTTCTAAAACCAGGGTAGACTGCTGATCAGGTGTGTTCCAGCACTATTATTTAAGCTCGTCCTTAGATACCTTATCCTTTTGCTACCCTGTTCTCTGCCCTTCAAAACATAGTAAACTACATTCTCTTTTGAGCTGTCCTGGTAATAGCTATCATTTCAGCTCAGCAGAGGTGACTTAATACCCTAAAATCTGACAGTCCTCTAGTCCTTTAGCTTAATACCCACCTGTGAACTATCTGGAACTATCACCTGCTGATAGTGGTATGGACTGCTACCTTATGTCTGATTGCACAGGTAATGTAAATTACTAACACAATTCTCATACTTTTGAGTCATAGAGTATTAAGTCCTGATATGAAGATTTTTTTTTTCAATGCAGGATTTGGCTTAAGATTCATGCACCCTTTTTGGATTTGGTTTTGATAATGATATTATTGTCAAAGAACTTTCCATAAAGTTCAGGAGCCCCATGGATTAAGGAGGAAATGAGTTATATTATCACTTCATCCTGTCTTTGTTTTCCAGCTCATTCTTTGCTGCACCATCATGGCTATTAGAGTGGTTGAGACCTACAGATTTCAGGGCATGAAGGAGTTTTTACCTAAGAGATCGACTTCGGCCTTTAGCCTGTCTTCATTACATACAGCATAGGGATTAAAAGTGTCTTCTGACCCAAGGCCTATGGTCTCCTTTTAATCCCCGATGATTTGTTCCATTTGGAAAAAGAACTTCTGAATTTTATCAAATAGTGTACAAAGAACCATAGAGTGATTCATGTTTTTGTGTGTGAGTGAAGACTTTTAAACATGCACACTAGGAGGAAATCAATGCTCTTTTCCTCAATAACAAGCAAAATCAAAAAAGTACAATTTGCATCATTGCAAAAATGACTCAGAAGAATAAATCAGTGTTGGTGCCAAACCTTGTCTTAACATGCAGTGAAATGAGATGACTATAATTTTTCAAAGACAAAGGTAGGGCAACCAGATAACTTCCAGAGACCCTTGTCATAACCATTAGAAACGTATGTCCTAAATTGGAGAGTGAAGTTAATTCACATAGGATCACAGATGAACAACAAGGTGAATCTCAGTAATTAAGCATTTGAGATTAATAGCCAAACTACCAACTTTTCTTAGAGGTCTCTTCTTGCCTTCCTTCCTGACTTTCCTCCCTCCATAGGCCTTTTGGTCTCTGTTTCAATGTTTCTTCTTTCTTTCTATCCCTGTTGAAATACATATTGCATGGTTGCTGGGTTTAGAGTTTTATGTTTTTGTTTTTTTTTTTTAAGATTTATTTATTTATTTTAGAGGCAAAGAGAAAGAATGAGAACCCAAGAGTGGAGAGGAGCAGAGGGAGAGGGAGAGAATCTCAAGCTGACTCCCTGCTGAGCTCAGGTCCTGGTTGGGCTGATCCCACTACCCTGAGATCATGACCTGAGCCAAAATCAAGAGTTGGTTGCTCATCCGACTGAGCCACCAGGAGCCCCATGCTCTTTTTTAGTTTAAAACATGCATGAAACCTTTAATATTTCTCTTTCTGGAAAAAAAAAAAACAACAACACCTTTCACATTGAATTTAATTTTTTTTTTCTCAGTAGGAGTAAACAGAAGGAGCAACATATGTGAAATACAAGGAGACCAAAAAAAGTGGGAAAAGGAGCAATGAAGAGGAAAATGAAGGAGAATGGGCAAAAGAGACATGAAATGGATATGAAATGGGACAGGCAGAAGGACAGGAGAGAAAGTTTAGGTGGTGGTGTGATGATCAGAAAAATGGGTTAATGAGATTGGAGGAGGCTCAGGTTCAAATTTAGCATATTTGGGTAACAACATAGACCCAACTTTTAATTCTTTCTAATTTACCACTTTTTATATTATTTCAAATTATTTAAAATGCAGTGTTGGATAGAAAGAAGCACCTCTAAGTGATGCTCTTAATTACTAACACTGTTGGTTGTTTAAACTGTTAATGCTGTGAAGTGTTAGGAAAAAAAGTAAAATTTTTCTCCCAGTATAATTCATGCATGTTTAAGTCAGCGTACAGAGAACAGAACTCTTGAAGTTTGATAACCAAATGGAGTTTCTACAAGTATAATGTTATTGTCTTTATACCAGAAAACCTCTTCTTTTGATAAGAAGTAACAACATTTTCAATAGTATCCCTACTTTTTGTAAAATTTCTTTTTTTTTTTTTAAGATTTTATTTATTTATTTAACAGACAGAGATCACAAGTAGGCAGAGAGGCAGGCAGAGAGAGAGGAGGATGCAAGCTTCCTGCTGAGCAGAGAGCCCAATGCGGGGCTCGACGCAGGGCTCAATCCCAGGACCCTGGGATCATGACCTGAGCCAAAGGCAGAGGCTTTGACCCACACCCGTAATGGCACTCCCATAAAATCTCTATTTTTAAACAACTTCAGTGAAGTGTAATTGACATAAAAGGTCACGCATATTTAAAGTATACAATATGACATCTTTTGATATGAAATTGTCCATACAGTCCTCACTGACACTCATTAATTAACATATCCATCATTGCCGAACGTCTCCTTCAGCTCTTTGGTAATTCCCTGACACGTTTCTTCTCCTCCATTCTCCCACCGTCTCCGAGGCCACACTGGTCACTGTATATGAGTTTGGCTTTCCTAGAATTGTATGTACACAGAAACAAACAATATTATTCCCTTTTATCTAATTTCTTTCCCTCAGCTTCATTATTCTGAGAGACATCCATGTTGTAGTGTGTATCAATAGTTCATTTCTTTAATAGCTAAGTAATATTTCATTGTCTGAACATCATAATTTATCTATTTTCCTGTTGATGAACCTTTGGGTGGTTTCTAGTTTTAGCTATTGCAAATAGAACTTCTATGAACATTTGTGTGCAAGTTTCTGTATGAACATACAATTTTCTTTTTCTTGGGTAAATATCTAGGAATGGAATGACTGGATCATATGGGATATTTCTTTTTAAAGAAAGTCCCAACAGTTTTGCAAAGTGGTCAGTCATTCAAATTCTCACCAGCAGTGAATTAGAGTCTTATTTGCATTGATATTTTGATCTCCTGTTTCAAGTCATAACTAATTCTAGGACCTTTTAATCCAGCACAGCTTGAAACCACTTTACAGCAATCATGTTTGCTGAAGTAACCCTTGCTCATTTTGTCCAGTCATTATCATTTGAGAACCCTGGAAAAATTAATGCCAAATTTGAATGCCATTACAATTTCAGGAAGTATTTTATACACTTAAATTAAAAATTTAAGGAATCTTTGTTTAAAGAAAGACAAGAGAAATACTCATCAATATCTGACAGAAAAGAAAGATGATGACTATTTAGGTTTCATACACACATTTTATCATATACTACTAAAAAACCAGTGGCTGTGTTATTTTGGGAACCAAGATTAGCATCCTCCCAATCACTTACATTTTGTGTTGCTCTAAATTTATCAGGTTTTGTTTGGTCAGATAGCAATAATCAGGACTGACTACTTCAAAAAGAATCTTCTCTGCTTCCCACTGGGTAGAAATTATCCTAAATTTAAAATACCCTAAATTAAAAAACCCAAGAGATACATATGAGTCCTTCAGTCTCTGTGATAACCTCAAATATATTTGGCAGAAGGTATTTATGATTCTGGTTTAGATAAGATTACGTGAGAATTGGACATAGAGAGGATATACCCCATATTCTTAGCAGTGGGATCAGCACTGTTTTGCTCAATCAATCACAAAACCCATTCATATTTGATAACAGCAACATCAGAATTTAAATATTTTTGTTTTCCCCTCTTTTCTTATCTCTCACTCAATTTGTATTACATCAAGGACTGCATCAATTCCATCCTCAACCTGTGTTAATACTGTTTACTAAGGATTTTTAGACATTTCTTAAAATTTTATTCTTCCTTAATAATTAATTTTTGAGCTAGAAAGTACTTTCTAAGAAAAACAAAGTCTCCTGGACCATTCCATGTGAGACATTGAAGTGACTGACATGCTAGAACAGAGTTTGTTTAGAAGAATTATCAAAGGACAGTCTCATTTGGAGTATGCACGGTTGAGTAGATATGGTTATTCTTAAGTTTCCTATTTCCATCTTGGTAGTTTTTCCTGGAGTATAGAAATATCTAGCCTAAATAGGATAGAACTTATAGAAAAATGAAGACTGGTATTTATTAAAGATTTAAATTGTCCCTTGGTTTAATTTATTGCTTTGGAATCACAGAAGGGAGCACACCCATAAGCAAGCTTTGGGCCGTTTAAATAGTTGCTTGTATTAGACTTTTCCTTATTCATTTAAAATGTTGGCACCTATTCTTTCTATTCCTGTCCCTTTCTGCCATCATCCTGCCTGGCCTTAACATTCACATGGAAGGAACAGCTAAATGCATGACTTCTCAGCTTGGGGCACTTGTCACCTTTAGTCACCATTTCTTTCTCAATATCTGAGCCACAGACTCCCATAAACATCCCTGGCTCTAGGTAGGAGAATAAATCACCTACAAGCCCATTAATTCAAATATACTACTCTAACATCACAATCTCCTTTCTCTCCTATGATCTTACCACTCTGATCACTCATCCGTACCTTCAGTCCATGGATTATCTGTTTTCTTCCAATTCATCAACCCTTGCTTTTCTTCTCTTTCTGCCATCTTACACACATTAAATTCTCTCCCACATCTAACATTTTGTTTCACCTCTCTGGAAAAACCCCATTGAAGATTAACTTGGTACATGTGTTCTGCATCTACAACTGAATCATAGAGCGTGCTTAGAGAATGCCATCCAATAAGGATTATTGGTTTCACAGCCCATTTTTGACAATGACTTCAAATGGACTCTCAACACTGCACACCATTTTCTTAGGTCAATGTGCTTCTGCTCTGCCACTGTTGGAGGGATTAATCTTAAGGGGAAGGAGAAATCGCTTCTTTGTTATAATGGGAGGAATTATGCTAGAATGGGTGAAGCTGTAGATATTTTTGTAAGTTGACAAAGTGAAGATTAAATCCAAGTGGCTTCTTCTTCTTCTTCTTTTTTTTTTTAGAAGGATAACCATCCCATAAATAAGGGATAAACATTAGCTAAACCACAGATTATTTTATACATCAAATTAGTCTTTTCTGCCAAAAAGAGATGATTGATACTATTTTTTATCTGTCTGTTATAAATTGTTCTCATAACAGGTGAATGGAGAAATTTTTGTTTAAGTTTTTAGCGTAAATATTTGTTGAAGCATTTATCTTGACAAATGAGAAACAGTATTTTGAAGCAGTATTTTGACAAATGAGAAACAATAACGGATACACTAAGCTGGAAATTTGAAGTTTTGAGCTCTTTCCAATTCATCTTTCAACTGATAGTCTTAAAACATCATTTTGATCACATCACTTCTCTTCTATAAACATACCATGGGTCCCATTGCCTATTATATCATATTTTGAAACTGAAACATGGTTGTTGAAGTCATCCATTATCTGATCCCGTTCAACCTATTCAACATTATGTTTTTCCATTTGTAACTTTATTTTAAAGGCTTCTGGTCCAGTCCATTACCTATCTTCTAATGATCTCCCACTATGTCTCTCTCTTTATGAATCTATCGGCCAGCTCGATTTGGGAGCTGTGCAACAACAAACAGGCAGTAATAGGTAGAGAAGGAATTTTTCCATTCAAAACCAGGTAATTCATAATCATGAGGTAGAATCAGTCCATATGTAAACATGTTAAACATAACATCTGGGAAGATGAATGTGGATCAGGTAAAGAAGAGAACATGGTTGTACTCAAAGGAATTTCCAGAGCTGAATTCCAGAGAGGTCATCAAGATTGGACATAATAATAATTTAAGGTATTAATCATCAGATATTTTGCTCTGAAATCATTCCCTTTGGGCTGAGGTAATGATTCTCAGGTCAGCCTGAAGGAAAAGATACCAAATTCTCAACCCCTAAATTGAAAATGTCATGGTCTGTTTCTCAGTTGTAGAGAAAAGTTTGAAAGTGAGCTGCTAGGATATCCACACCTCCCATAAACTACCTTCCATCCCTTCACTCTTACCCACAGACTTAAAAAACAAAAGAAACAAGACAACAGCACAAACAAACAAAACAGCTTTCAAGCTAAAGTAGAATTGCGCTGGTAATGAGGCAAGAAGGATTAGCAGTGAGCCTGTGTGCTCAGTCCCCCTTTCTTCCACTCCCCTGGGAGAGGATTTTATAAGGAGTAACATGATGAAATTTTGGTTCGTGGATCCCATTCTGGTCTGCCATTAACAGCCTTACTGTTAACATCTCTTACTGAGATAATGGGGAGAGGTGTTAGCAGCACTGTCCCCTGACACTGTCCCCTAGCTCTCCCAAAGACACCAGAAAGGTGTGGCAGAATCCTTGAACTTACGTATTGCCTTCAAGAAAGACACAGAAGGGATGATGGGGGGCTGGTGAATCCCAAGAGGTCCACAATTCAGGGAAAGAAGACTGTAAAAGACCAGATTTTACCTGGTAACTAGACACTGTGGCCAAAATACAGACACCTCTGAGGAGACGTGGTCAGAGATGGGGACCAAAATGTTAGAGACTGGTGTACGACAAGGCAAATTATATTTAGGGTGGGATGTCAGCATAGGATTGGTACTGAGCAACCATGAAAAGGTGAAGAAAGCTTCCCACAGCCCTACAGCTGTTGTACAAACTGTAGAAGATTAGAATGAACTCTAGCAAAGAGAGGTTAGGGAGAGTATCAGTTCTATCTTTAAAACTAAAAATTATCACCCTTCACTGACTGAAAAATCCTGAAACCGGACTGAATGTGCCTGAAATTAACCAGATGAAGTTTCTAATTTCCATTGGAAAGTTAAGATAAGAATACTTTTCAGTCATAATATAACTGAAAAAAGTTGCATTTTGGTACATAGAGTTTTATAGGATGTCATGTATATATGAAATGCATTCTAGTTCCAACTAGAAGCTTCAACTTTATTGAAACTTTAGGGAAAAACAGTGTGGGCCTAGCTGTAAAAATTTGAAGCATGACAGATTTTGTTGAAATATGTCTTCCTCAACTGGCTCTGGTTTTCTGATGTGGTCATACACACAGTGGCTTTCACCTCAAGGTACCCTATAGGCAACACTGGGCTCTGACATGAAGCTCCCTCTCCTTCATTTTTCTAAATCTTACTCTCAGTGTGTCTTTCCTCTGCCCTAAGACTTCCTTTGTCTCTTTCTCAACATATCCATAATGAATTCACGTTTTCTACACCTACTTCATTTTTAGTCTTCAACTATGTTTTCTAAACATATTAATGAATATCAATATGGAGTAGGAGCAGGAAAATACAAAGATGATACAACAGATTTAGATTCAGTCTCTCAGGGAAGGTTGATGAGTGGTATGAGCTATCTTAATACAATGTAAGAAATGATTTATTAGCATTATTGTCCAAGTGTGTAGAAATATAGAAGATAACATGTATAATTCTGTCTAGTTAAATCATAGAAGATTTTCACAAAAAGTGAAATTTTAGTTGCTTATAGATGGATGAGCAGAATTTCCAGGTCAATGAGAATGGAAAGGACATTTCCAACAGTAATTCAAGTTATAAAAGTTATTTTAAAAAGTATAAATGTTAGTAAGGCTGGTATTAATTTTTTAATGGCAAAGAAGGAATATAACCTGTGATTTTGAAGTATAAAGCAACAAAATAACAAATAAAAAAACTATGGAAAAACATTTAGGGACACAGTGGAACATTGTAGGTAGGATGGCTGGATAGTTTTGAGGGGGCACATGCACCCCAATGTTTACAGCAGTGATGTCCCTAATAGCCAAAATACAGAAAGAGCCCAGATGCCCATCAACAGATAAGTGGATAAAGATGATGTGGTATGTATGCATGTATGAATATATGTGTGTGTATATATATGTATATGTATACATATATATATATACACATATACATATACATATATATATATACACATATATATATACACACACATATATTCATACATATATATATTACTCAGCCATCAAAAAGAATGCAGTCTTGCCATTTGCAATGACATGGATGCAACTAGAGGTATTATGCTAAGCAAAACCAGTCAGTCTGAGAAAGACAAATACCATAGGATTTCACTCATATATGGAATTTAAGAAACAAAATAGATGAACATAGGGGAAGGGAAGGAAAAATAAAATAAGATAAAAACAGAGAGAGTTTTAACTATGGGGAACAAATTGAGGGTTGTTGGAGGGGAGGTGGGTGGGGGTTTGGAATAACTGAGTGATGGACATTAAGGAGGCACTTGAAGTGGGATGCCTGGGTGGCTCAGTTGTTAAGCCTCTGCCTTTGGCTCAGGTCATCTCCAGGTCCTGGGATTGAGTCCCACATCAGGCTCCCTGCTCAGTGGGAAGCCTGTTTCTCCCTCTCCCACTCTCCTGCTTGTGTTCCCTCTCTCACTGTGTCTCTCTCTGTCGAATAAATAAATAAAATCTTTTTTTTTTTTTTAAAGGCACTTGAAGTAATGAGCACTGGGTGTTATACACAACTGATGAACCACCATATTCTACCCCTGAAACTAATAATAGCCTATATGTTAACGAAATCTATTTTTTTTTAAAAGAAGCCAACTAGAGTTATTTAGGTAGAAAGAGTTGAAGGCTCAGCTATAGCAACAACAATAAGAATGCCTGAGATCCTTAAAACTTCACTTCAGCAATTGATACAAAGTATATTCAGCATATTTTAAAATAAATTCAGGATATGTAGTGTCTTTTCTTAATTATTTCCTATGAGAAATAATTATGGAGGGCATGTGATGTGATCAGGGTGTTATATGCAACTGATAAATTATTGAACTCTGCATCTGAAACTAATGATGTAGTATATGTTGGCTGATTGCATTTAAATTAAAAAACAAAACAAAACAAAACAAAAACAAAAAAGTCCTATGCCCCAATTTAAATTGTAGGCACCTAGAAACAGGGACTACATCTTTTATTTCTCTTATATTTTCACATTGGTCAGCAAAGCATGTCTAGAGTGGGCACTCATTAAGTAATTTTTAGTTGCCTGACAACCAGAAATGGATGAACTCATTTTGAGCAATGGTTTACAACTGCTTCTGAGATTAAAAATGTCAAAATCACAACCAGTGATTGGACTGACCACTCATATATAAGAAAAGATTGCAGGTCTCATTTCTGTCAACACCATGAACATCAAAAGTGCTTACCAATGGATGGACCCCTCTTAGGGACTATCTTGAACATGCAGATAACAAGGAATTCTGAGCACTTTATATTCCAGGGTAAAAATTAAAATTAAAATTAAAATTAATTTTAATTTTAAAATTAGAATTTTAAAAATTTAAGCTTTTAAACCATACTTCACTATTGGTAACATTATTTGAAATTAATCATAATATATGAGTAACATATCATTTTTTTTTCTATTACAGAGATGAAAGGTAAGTTCCTGGTTTGTAAAAGTGGTCTACCTATTTTCATCTCTAAATAGTCTGACATACACAAAAATTCTTTACATCTATATAATCCTGTTTTAAATGAAATCCCAAAGCTTAACATTTATTAGGACTCCAACTTTGCCTCTCTTTTTTTAAAGTTATCAATTTTTATTTCCACTGCTATACTTCTATTGATATTTTATTTTTTTCTACTTTGCTAACAGCCATTTTCCATTGGCTAAATCAACTTGGACAGCAGCAAGACACACACACACACGCACTGACAACCATAACAATCATAACTGGATTACAATATTAAGATCAAGTTGTGGGTCTCCGTATCTGGAAAAAATTTAAGAATTGTTCTATAGTTAGAACTTGAAATAATAGGAAACAGATCTTATAAAAATTTTTCAACTCCTTTTGGTTCTTTGTCAGGTGGGATGAGATTAAAAAGAAGCAGCCAATTTGTTGGGTTACCACTACAATACCATTGCTTACTCTGATGATTTTTTTCCTTCTTAGACTTTATCTTTTATTATGCCTACCACAGGGAGGGGAAGCCACAGAAGAAATGTAGAAAGGAACAGCATTTGAGCTTCTAAGGGCAAGGTCCTGGCAATAGTAATATGATTCAAAGAGTATTGTAATAGCTTGGATATAAAACCTTGGGTGAATACTTACCATTTACACTCATGTGGGTGGAACTGGAGGGAATGATGCTGAGTGAAATAAGTCAATCAGAGAAAGACATTTATTATACGGTTTCATTCATATGTGGAATATAAGAAATAGCACAAAGGATCATAGGAGAAGGGAGGGAAAACTGAATGGGAAGTCATCAGAGAGGGAGACATACAATGAGAGACTTAACTCTAGGGAACAACTCTAGGGTTGTTGGAGGGGATGGGGGATGGGGTAATTGGGGAATGGACATTATGGAGGGCATGTGATGTGATCAGGGTGTTATATGCAACTGATAAATTATTGAACTCTGCATCTGAAACTAATGATGTAGTATATGTTGGCTGATTGCATTTAAATTAAAAAACAAAACAAAACAAAACAAAAACAAAAGCCAAACAACTCCAGCTGCGCAGGATGAAAGCAAATCAAAAAGTCAGAGATGGAAAAGAGCTGAACCCTTGGTAGAAAGAGTGACAGAACCCAGCTAGGCTTGGGACTTTAGAGTAAAAGAGACCTGGGTCTTAATTCCTGGCCAGAAACCATGACGTTGATAAGGTCCCAATTATTTCCTACCCTTTTGCCCTGCAGTGACAATACAGTAGGAATGATGGACAGCCTTGTTTGGATAGAGTGGCACTGACTAGGCAGAAAATTTCCTGTAGTCCCGGAGTAGCACGTGACTTTTCCTATACTTTTGTAAATGGTGTAGACCTTGGATGGTAGACAGAGACCTGAGGAATTGGAAGGGGCTTATTATTTTAAATTATGGTAACAGAAGACTACAGCTAGAGGCAGATGGGCTGAAGGACTGATACCACATGGAGATGGGGGCATTTCCACGGAGGTCAGCAGAGAAGACTAAAAATTGTCGGGATGATGTCAGCCAACCGATGGCCAAACCTCTCTCCTAGATTCGTGTTGAACCTCTAAATAGTGACCTTAAAAATATATACTCTACTGAGGAGAAGGAGTAAGTAGAAAAAAATCCTGAATTAACTCTGTTTAACCACAGATGGCTGAATTTAGTCAGAACTGGCTAAGTCTTTGTTTTCTACTATGTGGAAAAATGAGAAGTTGAAAGAGAAATTGTTAGAGTAAGGAAAAAAACCTACTTTTGTATAATGAATATGAGACTTCAAAAAGCGAACATAGTGTATTTATTGCCAGAAACAGGTAAAGATCAATGTAAAAATAACTGACCTTTGGGAATAGCTCCAGAAGCACAATATTCATTGAACTTAGTCAAACCTAGGGTATGATTCATGAAAACCACAGAGTTACTCAAAAGAGATCAAGGCATGTCTACTACAAAAGACTGTCAGGTGTTAAAAATTCTTATACTGCTAGAATAGTCTGTTAGACCTTGAGCAGACAGGGGGACTTCTGTTGCATTTCAGCCTTCCTCCCATTGGTGTTGGGCATGAGTGAGGCATGACATGGATATGATGGAACTGAACAAAATCTCAGCTAGAGATGCCTGGCTGGCTCGTTTGGTAGAGTGTAGGACTCTTGAGCTCGGGATCATGAGTTTGAGGCTTAGAGATTACTTTAAAAAAAAAAAAAAAAAAAAAAAAAAGGACAGATACCTTAAGTTGAGGTAGAAGAAAATCAGGGGGGGTTTGGGTCAATTTTAGATTTAGGATTCAAGTACCACTCCTAGCTTCACCAGTAACTCATTACTGCAGGAAAGTCTCTGTTTCCTCACCTATAAAAACAAAAGAGTCAATCCATGATGTTTCTTTAATTTTAAATGTTTGGGAATGTTAGGGAGGAGGCAATGTGTATGACAACAGATATAAAGTATAAGCTTTACTTTTCAGTAATTAAAAATCATTTATGGGACTGCTTTTATTTTCCATTTTCCCTTTGGGGCTTTAAATAAACAAAAACAGAAAAAGTCAGACATTAGTTATAACTATATCCTTGACCTCTGGTCCAGGAAACACCTAAAATTTAGGATAATTATCAAAAACCCCTCAAATTTAAAATAACCCTTAATTTATTTCAATGTCCAGTCAATGCAATTTCTCCAAGATGAGAAACAGTTGGAGCCTAGTGGTGATTGTTGGTTTTCTAGTTTTAGACAATCTGGAAGAAAGGAGGCTAGTACACAGTGTTCATTAAATGTGTAATTCCTTCCTTATGCTGAAAAATTTCCCCTCTTATCTGGATCCTCAACACTTTCTGTACCTTTCTAACTTCCTCACTTAAGTGATGTACTAATGGGCTTAGCTCTATGTGGAATTTCTCTGGCAATGTAGATGGTAAACTATACAGAGAGTAAACTCAGGGGCCTATTGACTTTGATAACAAAGTTCGGAAAAGGAGACCTTTCTTGGTGCTTTGCAAGCAGCTACCTGTGTAAACACACCCACTCAGGTGAACAGCACACTCGTCAGAGGGCAGACGGATTAAATACCCTCTTAACTGTGGAAAAGAGGAGCAAATGAATGCTGAGGTGAACGAAATCTTGGAAATAAAAAAAAGAGAGTGACCAGGATGATAGTATTATATGAAACTTCACTGTGGGGAGAAGGTCGCTTCTGTAGGTAGAATTTTTCTACCAGTGTGTTTTGATGACCAGTGCATAGAGGGTTAGAAGAACATTTTGAAATTCATTTTCCTGTCAGTGTTTACAAAATCATTCATTGTTGTGATACTATTATTCAAAAAAGATAATATGTAGTGCCAAATATTACAAGAGAATCTATTTCGTAAGAATACTGGATGTGCTCTTTCTTCCCTCCCCCTCGGCTCTAACCCTGGCCCCAGGTTAGGTATTTATAATAAAAAAATACCACTGCTTAAAAATTCTGTAAATAACTCAACTGAGATTTAAATGGGATTATTTCAAAGGTCAATAGATATAAATGGTTCACAGAATGATAACTCCTTGAGATATGAAATCTTGTGTCATTTTCTTCTGAGAATTATTAACATAAAATTATTAAAATAAAGTGGAAATACAGAAAGTCACCAGCACTTGGCTAAGGTCAAAAGATGAGGATCTCAAACTCAATTCTTCTTCAAGAAACAGTGCCCTGGAACGTTACATTAGCCCTGAGAAAGTCTCAGTTGGTCTTGGAGAAGATGCATCTCTACAAACCGTTCAGTTCCTCCCATAGAAATTCCATCTGCTCACTCCCACAGGATTTGCTCTTCAAGCTTTGTTTAGAGAGAACCTTCCCTTTGGAATGCTTGCCAAGTGGCTGGAAGCCCTTTGCTTGAATGGTGTGGCCTGCCCCAGGAAAGGCCCTGTATTCAGGTTGCTCTAGTTTACCTCTACTGGGATCCAGATACAATCTCATCTGCTTGTCTCATTGTTTCATGGAGAACATTCAAACCATTTCCCCACGGTGGCTCCTGCGGATCTTGTGAGTTGCTCAGAAAAGCTGTTGGCACTTGCATGGCTTTTCTTGATGTGTCCTTGTGAAACAGCCTGGCTCGCCTTGTTCTGAGGTTAGAACACGAGGAAATGCTGTGCTTGTCTTAGCAGGGTCTCGGGATGCCTTTTCCTGCAGGCTGGTGCCCGTAACAAAGAAAATAGGCTTTTTCCATCTGTCTTTGGAATGGAGATCGCAAACAGAGGTAGCATGAATGTTTAGGCCATATTCCCCTCCCTAAATATGAAAATTTCTTATTGCAATTCCAATGAAGGGTATGTGAGACATATATTATAAGCTAACATTGTATTGGCCCGGCCCTCATTTTGGCTATTGCTATGGCAACCATCAGTGTGAGGCTGTAGCCTGAGGCCACCTTGCTTCAGCTGCATTGCTTATCTTTTGCTTTCTGCTTTCTGTTTGCTTCCCCATTCCACCTTTGCATACTTTGACCAATGGGGATGGGAGGTAGGCGGTAAACACTCTTCTTTCACATCTTTGAGCAGATAATCTGAGGTGCATTATACACAGTTCTTCGAAGAGTTCCCAGCTCTGGTTGTCAGATAAAATAGAGGATTCTATTAATCCTTTAATTAAACTTGAATGTCAGATAAACAACAGATACTTCTTTTTAAAAGTAGAAGTATGTCCCAAACATTGCACGAGACATACTTTTACCAAAAAAAAAAAAAAAAAAAAATTGTTGTTTCTCTGACATTTAGTTTCATCTAAGGGCTCTTATTTTTATTTTCTGTATCTGGCAACAATATTTCCAGTGGAACTGAGACTTCGTTGTCTGTAGGGGTACTCAGGGCAGCACCACGCCCTTGGATCAGAGTTACTTCTTTCCTTACTTCATTCCTTCCCAATCTCCCCCTACCCCAACCCCCGCCTTCCATCCTCAAAGAAATTACCCATATGCAAGCTTTTGTCTCAGGCTCTATTTTTTGAGAAAGTCAAGCGAGGAAATGGGAAGCTCTGTGGATGACAGCTCCTTGGGTTGTAAATATATAGACTCTAGCCTACTGAGAAGAACTGGGTTTATAATTACTGGGTATTTTCTGAGTAATCCACATGTCATTTATAGGTCTTGACGTTTGAAATCTGGGTAAGATTGGGGCGCCTGGGTGGCTCAGTGGGTTAAGCCTCTGCCTTCAGCTCAGGTCATGATCCCAGGGTCTTGGGATCAAGCCCCGCATTGGGTTCTCTGCTCGGCGGGGAGCCTGCTTCCCCCCTCTCTCTCTGCCTGCCTGTGATCTCTAACTATCAAATAAATAGATAAAATCTAAAAAAAAAAAAAAATTGAAATCTGGATAAGATTGATTAGAACTGCCAATGCTCTGTGAAAGTCCAAAGCTGCCGTCTCACCCACAGATGTATGTCCTTTCTGAGATGCTTATACTCTGTTGTAAACTCTTGATACTGTGAACTAGTTTCGTTTGTAGATCATCTCACCAACCTGCCCATCCTGTTTTTTCCTGCCTACTGATTATCCAGATGTACAAATCAGCTCTTCCCTCAGTCCCCAACCAAGGATCAAAAACCAACCCCAAGCAGGGACTAGCCAACGTAACAAACAAAATTATACAAAGAAAAGATAAAAGCGGTAAACTTGATTGCACATTTGGGTGTCAAATTGAACATCATAAAACTTTTTTCTAAAAATGTTCTTTGCCATCACTGGGAATTGTTTCCTGGGTTTCTTTGTCAGTATAGTGCTTCGCACTGGTCTCCTAGTGCGCCTCTCCACCCTCCCTTCCCAGTTCTCCCAAGCCCTTAGCACAATGCCAGGCAAAGGGTAAATGCTTGGTGGGTATCTGTTGACTCTATAGATGAATATCATGCTTTTTATACACACAATTTAACCCAAAACTTGCATGATGTTTCTTCTTTACGAACACATACTTAATTATGCATATGGGGAGGGAGAATGGTTAACAATAATGAAAACTACCAAAAAAAAAAAATAGAATTAAGAATCACCTTAGGTTGCAAAGGTAGTAAAAAACATAGGAGAAATCTACCCATGTATCAACGGAATATTTCTCATAGCATGTAACATTCACTAAGTTTATTATCTCATTCAAAAATACTCATTAGAGTAAATTCTGTGGATTTAGGTTAAATGGACTTTTAGTAGAAAAATAGCTATTGAAGAAAACAGCAATGATCACATCTAAGTACTGATAACTGGAAAAAGAAAGTATCAAGAGATATATTTTATGGTGGTTGGCCATTTATGAGATTCTGTCATTTAAGAACCATATGGGAAGTCCAACTACTTGGTTCATAAGACTATTTTTTTAAGGATAAAATTCTCTAAAGGTATATTTTTTAATCCCTTCTAGTTTTTCCCTGGCCCTGGTATTTTTAAATGTTATTTTAGTTAACTTATTCTTTTTTCTTGGGTTAATTCCTTTGTGCCTGGCTCTAAATTGACAGATAAATATTTTTTCCCAGCTTTATTTAGGTATAATTGACAAATAGCAATTCTATATTTTTAAGGTATACAGACACCTTGGTAGATGAGTTTGATATATGAGTACACTTTGAGATGATTATCACAATTACGTTAACTAACACATCCATCAACTCACATTGTTACCATTGGGGGGTGTTTTGAGAATAATTAATATCTACTCTCAGCAAATTCCAAGAATACATACAGTATTATTAACTACAGTCACCTTGATATACTTTAGATCCCCAGAATTTACCATGAGGCTTATATAAAACATCTTACTGAATAATTCTTAATAGTAAATCTATTTAAATGATTAGACAAACTGTGGGTAAAAGTATTGGAAACCACAGGCAATCTGACATAAGGGTAAATTACCTCTAAAATCATGCCAACAGAAACTTGTTTATTGCATCATGGTAAATAATAAAATTAACAATAATATTTTAGAATAATATTTAATGTTTCTATGTATGTCAGGCCTTATGCTAAATGATTTACCTGCCTCTGTCTCAATACCCTTGTGCAGAAGGTGCCGTCATGACTTACATTTTATACAGAAGGTAAGTATTTGATCTATGGTCCTACAATTAATAAGTGAAAAACAACAACAACAACAAAACAGAAGTCAGATCAAGGTATAGTTGAATTCAGAGTCCAAATGCCACATTATTTGGGAAATAGGGTCTAAACTAAATGTGTGGGGCAAATGGGAATGGTCAGGGTTAGGTCTCTTGGTAGTAGAATGAGGAATTGTTATAGTTAGTTAGAAGTCCATATAAAATTTATTTCAGTTGTCCTTTTTTCTCCTCACTTCATATTGATGAAGTTCTTTTTTATAAAATTTGAACAAAGTGGTCATAAATCTTGCCTCGTCATAAGTCATGTTCTGTCACTGCTATACAAACATGAAGGAAAAACCTGAATTTTTTAACACAATTGATGTCCTGACTCCTGGTTTGAAGTTTAATTTCCTATTTCTGTTCGCCCCTGGAATATCTGTGGTTAGTTTGGGGACTGAGCTGATGAACTACGGTTGCTGCTTTGATAATGATTCAATCTCTGTTTAGTTACATCAAAAAAAAAAAAAAAATTCCCCACTCCAAAACAAATCCTGCAGAACAAAGGCAAGTTAGGAGAAACACTATACGTTAGAAAAAGTCTTTGCATGTTATTGCCGAGATAAAGATAAAATAACTCTTTGGCATTGTTCTAATATAGGAGTCGTTTTCTTTAAGGTCTTTGAACTCCAGCTTCTTAAGTATCTTTAATGTTTGTAGGCAAGAGATAATGCTCATAGGTAAGAGACACACAGCAGCATTCTATTTCTGACTTCTCTTATTTAATTAATTTATTTATTTTTAAGCCCAAGAGGAAAACCCGAAGCTCTGTGTTAGAAGGATTCTGATACCTCTTCACGCACTGTGGAGATAGCCACCTTCATATCCAATATATAAAGAAATGTTTTGCATTCTGCTGCCATCTCTGGGAGTGATTATTCTCTTAAGCAAATGATACCTCCTATCTGCTCATTTCATGAGCATTAGACTTTTGTTTGCATGAATTCAGTTTTTCATATTTTTTAAAAGGTTTTATTGATTTATTTGACAGAAAGAGCTAGCACAAGCAGGGGGAGCAGCAGAGGGAGATGGAGAAGCAGGCTCCCTACTGAGCGGAGATTTTCCCCCCACCAACCCCCCTTGCCACGTGGGACTTGATCCCAGAACCATGGATGGGGACCTGAGTAGAAGATAGATATTAATCGCCTGAGACACCCAGATGCCCCAATTTTTCATATCTTGGAAGAGAAACCTTACTGTGGATGGTATACATAGTTAATTTAAAATCTATGGTTTTATTTCATTTAGTAAAATCAGCGGCCACTTACAAGTGTATTGTGGGAGGAGCCACTCACAGGGTTACTGTTGATTCTGTCTGGCACTGGAAGTCGGTATGTGTGGCATGGTCTTTGTTCATGGCATTTTGCAAAAGATTGGGCCCAAAGACTGCAACCAAGATTCAGTTATACCACCAGGAACTGAAAAGATTTCCAGCTGCTGTGAATGGAGTTGGGAGTGACACAAATCTTGTTTAGAGAGCTTACTGTGTGGTGCTGGAGAATTAATCTTTGACTGTAAACCTTCTTCTCTTTCCTTAATCAGATAAACTGTCTGGCCTGAAACACAGGTCTTTTCTTTTCACAGACGGCTCTGTTTTCTCCCCAAAGGAGATTTTGTCCAACATAAGGACATAATTCTGTCCAAGAGGAAAGCATCTTAGACTTGTATAATTTTATTCTTCTTCTCACAATGGTGGGAAATAGATTGTTTTAAAAAATTTGGTTTAGGAAAATCTGAGGTGAGAAAATAATTTGCATCTTCCTCCTTTGGTCAATTATAACTAATTTAGTTTTTTAAAAAGGTATTTGTCTCACTAGTTTTTCAATAGGAAATACAAAAATAACCTAAAATGAAAACAAAATATCCCTTCACCATATCCTTTATAGATAAGTAAAGTTTCATTGTAATGGTACAGGTATAACTCTTACTATACAACATGATAATATATTTTTTATTTTAGGTGGATGTTTTTTACTTGGCATTTGAAAATTTTTTACTTTCTCACATCACCCTATGTGGCTGAATATTTTTCATTTAAAAAGATATTTTAATGTAATGACATAATTTTTACTTTTTCAGCCAATTGTTCACCAAGTGTTTGACAATTACATCACTTTTTTTCTCCCCTCTTCATTATCTCCCTTCCTTTCTTTCCTCTTTAGTGTTTTTAAACTGCTTTGGGTGCTAGACATATAAATAAGTATATTTTTTCTTATCACATCATAAGACAGTTTTATGACCTTCCTGTGTCTTTTCTAATTGCTTTCTTAACAAATGATGCAATTTATTTCATTTACTTTCAAATAATTTTTGTCTATGAAATATTTGTTTATAATAATATTTATAAAAAGGAAGATATGTAAGGAAGAGAATTAGATAACCACTGATGTTATAGACAGCTTCTGACATGAACTTCAATGATCCTCACCTCCTGGTGGTCCTATTTTGTGAATTACCTCCTCCTGAGTAACTCTCATCTAACTAAAAGAATGTGGTATTATTGAGGGGATATAACTTTTGTGATTAAGTAACAGAAGATTGGGACCTCTGTCTTGCTAGCAGACAGTCTCCATTACTGGTTTTAAAGAAGTAAGCTGCCATATTGGAGAGGCCCACACAGCAAGGAACTGGGTGGCCTCTGGCAGCAACCAGCAAGGAACCCTCAGTCCAGCACCCCTCAAAGAAATGAGTCCTGACAAAACCATGAAGCAAGCTTGATTCTTCCCCAGTCAAGAGGCCAGAGGAGACCTCGAGGGTTGGATGGTAATATACTTACCACCTGTAAGAGTCTGAAGCAGAGATCCCAGCTAGGCTCATAGATTCCTGACTGGGATCCTGACACATAGCAATATAAGATATAAGCAATATAACAATGAATGGGTGTTGTTTAAAGCTGCTATATTTGGAGGTGATTTGTGACTCAGCAATAGATAAACTGATACAATTGATAATAATTCATTGTTTTGAAGTCTTTATTTTAAAGAAAGAAATATATTTCCATATTAAAATTAGGGTAATGTGGGGAGCCTGGGTGGCTCTGTGGGTTAAAGCCTCTGCCTTCGGCTCAGGTCATGGTCCCAGGGTTCTGGGATCGAGTCCCGAAATGGGCTCTCTGCTCAGTGGTGAGTCTGCTTCCCCCCATCTCTCTCTGCCTGCCTCTCTGCCTACTTGTGATCTCTATCAAATAAATAAATAAAATCTTTAAAAAAATAAAATAAAATAAAATTAGGATAATGTAAACATAGTTTTTTCCCCTGATTTTTTTCCATACATTTCCATGATACTAAATAAACCAACAAGGGGTGTCTGGGTGGCTCAGTTGGTTAAGCTTCTGCCTTCGGCTCAGGTCATGATTCCAGGGTGCTGGGATTGAGCCCTGCATCAGGCTCTCTGCTCAGTGGGAGCCTGTTTCTCCCTCTGTCTGTCACTCTCGCTGCTTATGCACACTCTCTCTGTCACCTAAATAAATAAAATCTTTAAAATAAATAAATAAATAAATAAACCAACAGAACTAGATTTTTAAAGGTGATATGTATTCTATGTTTGTATAAATACACTGTAATTAATGAAATTATCCATGGTTAGATTTTCAGTTTATTATTGATTTTATGATGCTAAATAATTCTGTGAAAAAAAAAATCCTCTTCATAAATATATTGCTTATCCATTACCTTTTTTTAGCTTATGAATCTAAGTGAATTACTTAGATAAAAAACATTTTAAATGCTCATGACTGATACTATCAAATCCCATCATTTTGGGAAGATTGCCTTGATTTTTTATTCCTACCAGAAATGTGTGAGATAATCATCCCCTTGTTATGGACCAGCCAACACTGGGATTATAATTATTTTTCTTACTTACCAATTTGACAGATAAATTTTACTTGTGTTAATTTCTAAAAATAATTGATTACATCTTCACAGTTTAATTAGCCATTTGGGTGTTTTATTTTTAGTAAAATTCTGGCTCATATTTTGGTGATTTTTACACTGTGGTATTTATCTTTTTCTTTCCTGATTTTAAGAGTTTTTCCATATTAATGATATCAGTTTATTAGGTAGTATGCAAATAGCTTTTTCTCAATAATGTATCTTACTTTAAAAATCATTGCATTTTAAAATAGCATTTGTTTCGACTTTGATTTTTTTTTTAAGATTTTATTTACTTATTTGACAGAGAGAGAGAGAGAGATCACAAGTAGGCAGAGAGAGAAGGGGAAGCAGGCTCCCTGCTGAGCAGAGAGCCCGATGCAGGGCTCCATCCCAGGACCTTGAGACCATGACCTGAGCCGAAGGCAAAGGCTCAACCCACTGAGCCACCCAGGTGCCCCTTGACCTTGATTTTAAAACAAAAGTTACCAGATATATTCACATTTCTAGAAGCATTTCTCTCTGTCTCTCTCTCACCCATACACATTCATTGTTGACATTCCACCTAATAAAAATAACAATGTCAAACAGTCTGTATTAAAACCTGTGTCCTATGTAGAGCATATTTTATTTATTTAAGCCCTGTAATATATATTTCCCATTTGATTTTCATGACAACCCTGTCTAGGTAGGTATAGAAGGTCTTATCATCCCAAGTTTAATAATGGTTTAAATATAAGTTCAGAAAAGTTACTTAAAGCTACAGAGTTTAATTATGGGTAGAGTTGGACACAAACTGTTTTCTGACTTTACATCCAGTACTTTTCTCTTCGTGGTTGTTCTCTATACTGTGTATCCAGTATTATTCTAGGTATTGATAGCTGTAGACAAAGGAGGAGAGGGGAATTAATGCTTATAATGTGTTAAATGGTTTATGTACATTAACTGGTTTAATCCTCACAACAATACTGTAAGTAATAATTTTCTTATTTTTATAAAAGAGGAATAGAAGTCTCAAAGATTTGCTTGCCCAAAGTTAACTAATTAATAGAGGATTATTCAGCTCCTTTGTAGGTTGTATTTAAAGACTATGATCTGCTCTTTTATAATTTGGAGATGGTTTAGTGCAGGGAGCAAGTGAAATTTATTACAGAGCTGTTTTCTCATAATACTTCTCTTTTCCCATCATCTTTGCCATTTCCTTTTTAGGACTTTTATGCATAAATAAGGTTTCATTGGGACTGAATCTTTTATCTAGTTAACATCCAGTCTTTGGGTAAGGCTTATGTCAGGCATTGTCACCACCAGAAAGCTTGTCTTGAACTTTTTTTGTCCTCACTCAGACCATAGGCATATCTCCATCATGGTACTCACCTCATTGTATTTCTATTTTTCTATTTGGATATCTGTCTAACCACTTAAAAATGTGAATTTCTGTAGGTCTTGGAGGATGCAAATGATTCACGTTGAATTCTTCTTGCTTTATCATTGTACCTGGCTCACACTGGGCGCTCCAGTAATGCCAAATGAATGAGTAAGAAAAAAGAATGGAATGGCAGGGATGCCCCGGACCACAGCAGGATGCAGCTGGCTTGTCAGTGCCTCTGTAGAGCAAAAAAATTTTGTTTTAGCCTCCCTTCCACAGTGGGTATCTCTTTGAAGTTTTGAAAATAAAGTTAAGAAGAGTAAGATAAAACAGCAATTTAAATATGACATTTTAGATTTAATGACACTTCTGGGGATTCCATAGCATCCTAAAAGAAAAAAAAAAGTGGGAAATCTGCCCTACAAATGATACACATCTTAAATTTTACTGTTTTTCTTGGATAAATTTGAAGTAGTCATATACTCTGTGCATGAGCATGGATATTTGCATACATACATATGATATTTACCATATAGCTTAATTATGGGGTGTAGCAGCTCAAATACTGAATATAAATGGTAATTTTATCATTTTTCTTCCATTTCTGCAAGTAGAAATTGGAGGCAGTCATAATTATCATCATGTTCTACCAGAGAGAATTTAAAGAACTTTTTCTAAAAATAAAAATATGAGGTACGAATTCTAAATCCAAGAACAACTAAAAACTATGAAATCCATTCACTTCTTGACCTGTGATTTGTTTTTAAATTAATACCGATGAGATGAAATGAGCATAGCACAGAACAATCTTCTCTTTAGTGGGCTTGCTGATGAAAATGGCTTATCTTCGAACTTCAAAATACTCTCCTGAAAAGATGTAAACAATTAAATTAAATCAATAATTAAAGCTGAATAATGACATATTAAAAAAGTTAGGTATGGGGTAGTTAGTACTTGGCTTCGTGTGGGCAATGCAAAGGAGTTGAACTATGTATTTGCATTTGCCCTATTTGAAATTGTATAATTTGGAAGGAGGAAAACATTTCTTGACAAATCAGCTGGGTCACTGCCAATTTTGATCAAAGAGAAGCTTCTGGCAGAATACTAAATCCCAAAGATCCTTGGGATTTATAAACCAGTTATAAATTCTCTGCTGAAGAATTTCACAAATACATGGAACACATTGATACTATTAATTAATGAGCAAAGCTTAAAAAAAAAAAGGATTTCAAAAGGATGACACTCCTGAATATGAATATTGATGATCCCACTTTAAGGTCAAAGAATATATATAATAAATATTAATGGATGCCTCCTTTTTTTCACCCGCAAATCACTCTCAGAAGAGTTAGATTTTTAAATAATTCTAATTATGGTGTTCTTTAATTCTCAACGGAGTCCTATACCCTAAAAAATCTGGAACATCTGTTTGACTAGTAATTCCAACTGTAACAATGCTGTACCCACTGGCCACACTCATGCTCTAGCACCATCTAGCTGGATTCCGAGGTAATTCATTACAACTCAGTTTTGCTTCTAGTCTGCAATTATTCCAACTTTTTTTTTTTCATCTTTTAATTATACTGTATTATTTAGAAGTTTTTTTTTCCCTTCTTTTAAACATAGCCCCCGGGGATCTTTTTTCTTATCTTGATTTAAATAGTCTAATGTGGTAAATGGAGTCCCACTCCTAGGAAGGGGGATTCATTAGTGATAAATTACTGGCACATCACAAAAACATTTGTTTCTATTGTAAACATGAGGCTCTGATGAGGTTTGCATTTTTGGAAGATTGTTCCATGAAGTTACTAAAATTCCAAAGTTAGGTGCCTCTACTCACACTTGAATTATTTTTTGACAGTCAAGACCAGTTTAAGGTAAGATTCTGGCTTCAGTAATACACCTTTCTCCAAGGGGTCGACCTTGGCCGGCCTTAAGTGCCAGCCTGAGGAAGCAGGGAGAAAATGCAGTGAGACACTGAGGGTGAAGATGGGAATGATCCACTGGAGAAGCAGAGGACAGCTTTAAAGAGGAGAGTCCTAAACAAAACCAAGAAGCTTGAAAAGGAGGGAGTAGAAAGAGGAGATGGGAGACACAAAATAGAGAAATCAAACCAAGGGACAGACAGGTCAGTCTGGGGTAAAGAAAGTATAAGAATAAAGGAAGTCCAACAAAGAATAAAAAAATAAAGAATAAAAGAAGAAAGCCGAGAATAGGGATTTGTTTTCACCTTCGCAGTTAACATTCTTATGTGATACTACCTATTTGAAAACCAGGGTCCACAAACTGGAACCAAATCAACATTGTTGATAGTTAACTAATCCGCTAACATTCACAGTCTTGATCTTCATTTGATAGACAGAAATTTACATGAGTTGACAATACATTTTGAAATAAGCAGCTCGTCTTCTTATCCCTTCCATCTTCAGAGTCCGTTTACGTCTACAAAAGAAAACATTTTAAAACATTGAGAATGACTTTAGTAAGTACTTTACATATTACTAACTTTTTCTTATAGTCAGAGTTGCTGAGATGTTCACAGTTGCCCAAAATATGTTGTTGACAGATATTTAGAGCTTCCTCCATGAGCATAAATTAATAGTACTGTATAAAATCATATTTCAAATGGCTTTTCTTACAGTTGACAATGAGTCAGCTCATCATAATAGACACATATGCACAGGTGTTTGACAGTTCCTTAATGGAAAAGCATATAAGCAGAGCAGAATCTTTACAAGTATACTGAAAAAGGAAACTGTGTTAGAAACAATATTTAACCTACATCTTTAGTGTTTTTAGAGTTACGTAATAATGTTTATTAAAACTGAAGTATAATTAACATAGAGTATTCTATTAGTTCCAGGTGTAAAATACAATGATTCAACAATTCCATACATTTCTCAGTGCTCATCAAGATAAGTGTACTCTTTTTTTTTAAATTTTATTTACTTATTTGACAGATGGAGATCACAGAGAAGCAGGCAGAGAGAGAGAGGAGGAAGCAGGCTCCCCACTGAGCAGAGAGCCCGATGTGGGACTCAATCCCAGGACCCTGAGATCATGACCTGACCTGAAGGCAGAGGCTTTAATCCACTGAGCCACCCAGGCACCCCAAGATGAGTGTACTCTTAATCCCCTTACTCTATTTTACCCATCATTCCCCCCACCCCGCAAACACCAATTTGTTCTCTGTATTTAAAAGTCTGTCTTTCATTTATTTGTAATACTAATGGTTCTGTAAAAATTACTTAACCATTTCTCATTTAATGAATGTGTCCCATGATTCTGCAAGACTTTCTCTTTGATATTTCTCAGTGCTACTTTGTGTCTCTATGACTCACAATCTCCCATTTGGTTTGCCTAACTCTCCAGCTTCTGTGCAGGAAACACTCTATCATGAATGCCATGTATACTACAAGGAGACTGGTTACTAATCCTTGCTTGATTATGAACTGATAATTAAGGTATAAGCTGGTTTGGGGTTAAGACTTACCTCCCCATAAACATTTCTCAGAAAGAGATCTATATCTATCTATCTATCTAACCATTTGTATTTTAAACAATAATTTTTTTTTTTTTTTCCATTCTACAAGAGACCCAGAAGTGGGTCAGTTTCTACAGTAGGTAATGCAGTGGCTTACAGATGTCATCAAGGACTCAAATTCTTTCTTCCGTTTTTCAAATTCTTTCTTCTTTTTTTTCTTTGATATATTCAAAGTCACCTTCATCCTTAAGCAGATTTTTGTCATGGTCATAGATTGTGGCTGCAGATTCAAATCAACAATGGTCAGAGGAAGATGTACTCAAGACTTTTAGATCCATTTTTTTTTTTTTTTAAAGAGGTGAAGAAAGCTTTCTCAGCAGCCATCCAAGAGACTTGTTCTAATGTCTTGGTAAGGATTGAGTCACATGTTTATTCCTAATCATGGAAAGGGGTGATTACAATGATGGGCTAACAGTGGCTCTCAGTTCTGGCTACATTTGAAAGTTGGAAAAACTATTGATACCTGAAGCCCACCCTCAGAGATCCTGGGACATTGAGTGTTTTAATGGAAAGATACATTGAAAGGGATTCTTAAAGGAAAGAAACCTTCAAGAGTTAAAGAAATAAAAAAGGTACAACAGGAAGTAGAATGTGTATTTTTATTTTTATTTATTTTTATTTTTTAAAAAGATTTCATTTATTTATTTATTTGACAGAGAGAGACATAGTGAGAGAGGGAGCTGCAGAGGTAGAGGGAGAAGCAGGCTTCCTGCTGAGCAGGGAGCCCGATGCGGGGCTGGATCCCAGGGCCCTGGGATCACGACCTGAGCCGAAGGCAGACACTTAACGACTGAGCCACCCAGGTGCCCCAGAGAGCATGTATTTTTAGATGAAACTTCCCCAGCCACCACAGGGGTCTACTGTTAAGGCAGGAAAAAGTTCAGTCTCAAGAAATGTTAGCATCATCCTTTACAGAGGTTTGCCAAGAAGGCTTGTGCTGTGTGGCTGGAGAATTGCATGAATAAATTATGGCCCCTTCAGCTCTTTGGCCTGGGACTGACTGTGTCCTAGACATCTGACCGCATCCGTGAAGCCACAGACGCCCTTTGTGCTTTCGTGCATGTTGAATGGGTGCGTGCAGGCTGACCTCCTGATCTCCCTGCTTCTGGGTCCTTCACTGGAACCTGACTGCACCTCTTTGAGGTGACTTGTGGGACAGTGAGGCCTTAGTGGAGGGCGACAAATACAAACCTTGTCATTACTTCACCTCTCTATCTAGAATGATGAATTTTGGCTTATCTATGACAACGGAAAGAAAAAAAATTAAAATGTAAAATCTGTTATACTCTGTATAGTCCTGCTTTATTTAGATTCTTTGCTTAGGACGCCTTACTATATACCGTTAGATGTGCTGTCCAAAACACGGAAAATTTTCTAGCTTTTTATTCCAAAGACTCATAATAAGGTAATAGAGAATATTTCAGTGTTTTCTTATTGTAAAAATACTAGCTCAGGAATGGTTCTGTGGGACTCTTTCCTGAATGCCTGATCGAGATCCCTAGCTGTCTAATGGATGTGTTCATGATTCATTTACTGATGTTTTAGAGTAGTGAGCCCTGACTTTTAAAAAATGAGGAGTTCTGGGGCACCTGGGTGGTTCAGTGGGTTAGCACCTCTGCCTTAGGTTCAGGTCGTGATCCCAGGGTCCTGGGATCGAGCCCCACATCGGGCTCTTTGCTCAGCGGGGAGCCTGCTTCCTCCTCTCTCTCTGCCTGCCTCTCTGCCTACTTGTGATCCCTGTCGGTCAAATAAATAAATAAAATCTTTAAAAAAATAAAAAATGAGGAGTTCTGAGTTGTTTCAGTTGGACTCCTAAGGACAGATAGCCTCCCCAGAAAAGCAGAAATATAAGACCAGATGGCAGTTTTATTTCTAACCCAGAGCTTCCTAATAACCAATTTTTTTTTTTAATTTCAGGAAAGACAACTCTTATGATTTTCTCATTTTCCTCATGGGTACAAGTAGCACTATGAAAAGTACTTCATTTTAATTCCTCTCCCACCACAGCTATGAATAGGCATTGCATGACATATTTTATAGGCATTATCTCACTTATTGTTCATAATGACCCAACCAACTTAGGCATTTTGTCCTTGTTAGAGATGAGGGAGTTAGAAAGTAACATGTTCAAGGTCACACAGCCAGTAGTGGTAGAGCCAGGATTTGAATCCAAGATCTAACTTGAAAACTAGTGCTGAGATGGGTTTAACTTCGAAACTACCCTTTCATAGGAGATATGAGCACTAAACAAATGGATAGATGATAGAAAGGTAGACGGACGGATGGATGGATAGATAAATGTGTAAGTTGTTGGTTTGCTACAATATTGGATTACCTAATATTGGATTTGTTGCTTAGTGAATATTTTTAAAAACTTAACTTTAAAAATATATATTGGGCTGGGACACCTAGATGGTTTGGTTGATTAAGTGTCCAACTCTTGATTTCAGTTCAGGTTATGATCTTGGGGTCCTGGAATTGAGCTCTGTGTCTAGTTCTGTGCTCAGTGGGGTGTCTGCTTGAGAATTCTATCCGTCTCCCTCTGCCCCTCCCTCATCACACACTCTCTTTCTCTTAAATAAATAAATAAATAAATCTTTAAAATATGTCTATATATAGGGCCTACGAAGGGATATAATTATTGCCAGCTAATAATAACAGCCACTACAATAATGACAGTCATTAGAATTAATTGTACACTTATTATGAGTAAGGTGTTCTGCTAGGCACCTTATATAATAATAATGATGATGATAAAAAGAACAATAGTACTATCATTACTACTACCAAGTAAGAACAAATAGTAATTAAAATTTATTTTAATTTGAAATGTCCCATCTTCTTTTCCAAATACTTCACATGGATATCTCAACCCTTCTGACAACCATATGAGGTGGGTTCCATTATTCTTTTCATTTTTCAGATGAGGGAATAGAGGTGTGTAGATGTGAAGTACCTTTCTCAGGATCATCTAGTTGGTGAGTAGCAAAGGTAAAGTTTGAACCCAGGTCATTTGATTCTAAAGTCATGTATTATACTACATGATGTGATGAGGTCATTGAAATAAAATAATATATATGATGTGGTCATTGCAATAAAATAATGTTTCTTTAAACTCAGCTATGGTCTCAGGGCACGTGTGTGGCTCACAGATTCTGCTCGAGATTCTCTCTTTCCCTTTCCCTCTGCCCAAACTTGCCTCAAATAAATAATACAGTTTTTTAAAAAAAAAAACCCAGCTATGATCTCTTTCACTGAATTACATTTAAGAATAGTCATTCTTATGGTGATAAGACTCTAGGTCAATATTCAATAACAAATATGTATAGTGTTAAAGAGATGAATTGCCTAAATTAGATTCTCTTAAAAGTCTTCAGGACACATTGTTTTCAATATTATGCCCTATGGACAGGCTCACATAAAGTAGTTCCATAAATACTGCTTCTCGGATTTCAGCAAATCTATTTTCAGTTTTAATGAAATTTTGAATTTTTGACAATAAACTTATTAGAGCAGACCATAGAACCAGTCTTTCCTCAGAATCAATTAAAATCTAGGACAATACATTTTATTTTTATGCAAGACTGCCATTCTTAAATTTTAAAATTTGAGTATTTCAGTGAGTTTTAGGCTTCGTGGACTTACTAATTTGTCTGTAGAGTTTGTAAAATGGATGTGCCATGTTTTTCTTAGAGTTCACTGCCACTGATGAAAATGCAGTCGGGGGCACCTGGGTGGCTCAGTGGGTTAAGCCTCTCCCTTCAGCTCAGGTCATGGTCTTAGGGTCCTGGGATCGAGCCCCGCATTGGGCTCTCTGCTCAGCAGGGTGCCTGTATGCCCCTCTCTCTCTGCCTCTCTGCCTCCTTGTGATCTCTCTCTCTGTCAAATAAATAAATAAAATCTTTAAAAAAGAAAGAAAGAAAGAAAGAAAGAAAGAAAATGCAGTCGGTTTTTATACCTACTAATCTCCCACAGATGAGCAGAAGGGTACTCAGGTGGTTCTCTTTGATGGCAAAAATGATTCTACTCAATTCAACATGGAATTCAAACTGCTGTGTTCATTGTGTTAGGCTCTATGGTGATGCAAAGATGGGGCTGAGCGCCTGTTCTTGAGTGGCTCAAGCCAGTGGTAAGGTGGAGCCTTCATAAAGGACTCTTACTTAGGCTGGTGGTTATGCATACTGTTAACAGTCAAGCAAACCCAAGTGCTTTAACGATTTGTGATTGAGAGAGTTTACTTCTGATTGAGGAGGGGTTCTAGTAGGTGTTCTGTTTGTTGTTGTTGTTGTTGTTGTTGTTTTTAAAGATTTTATTTATTTGTTTGACAGAGAGAGACACAGCGAGAGAAGGAACACAAGCAAGTGGAGCAGGGGTAGGGGGGAGAAGCAGACTCCTTGCTAAGCAGGGAGCCTGATGGGGTACTCAATCCCAGGACCTTGAGATCATGACCTGAGCCAAAGGCAGACGCTTAATGACAGAGCCACCCAGGCGCCCCTCTGGGAGGTGTTTTAAGGAATGGAATTTGAACTGGATTTAAAAGTTATTATGCAAGACCTTAAGGTTGGTGTATGGGAGGGAAGATCATTAGCAGGAGTACGAGCTTTGGAGCCATACATACGGGCCAAGCTAAGAATAGTAGACCATACTCTTTTCTCTGTTGACATTGGGTATGTTGCCTCACCTTTTCCCACCTTGGTTTTCTCACCTGCTAAAAGAGGACTAATTATTTGCTTTCATAGAGGTTTTTTCCTCCTCTCCGGGATGGAGGATGGAGAGAGAGAGCGAGTGAGGCGTGCACACACATGTGACTCGGGGGGAAGGGCAGAAGGAGAGGGACAGAGAGAATCCTAAGTAGACTCTGTGCCCCGTTGATCTCACAATCCAGTGATCATGACCTGAGGCCAGACCAAGAGTCAGATGCTTAACTGACCACACTACCCAGGGGACCCTGCTTCATAGAACTTTGTAAGGATTATATGAGAACTTAAAAAAACGTGCCTAATGTAGTACCTGAAATGTTATAGGTACTTGGTAAACTGCGTGAGGATACACAGACCACGTGTACACACAAACACTCAAGAAATAATGTGCCCATGTGCATACAGGTTGTCACATTTTCAGTATTTTGTTGGAGAATTGCTAATTGATAGAATTAGGGGAGTTTTGTTTAATTTTAAGCTATTTCTTCTCGCCCCTTAAGTGATTTTTACATGGTTTGACAGTCCTCCTTTGATACTCATAAGAGGGATCCTAGATTTTCCTGGAAATTAAAGTTGCCCAAGGAAAGAGGGAGTTCTGAGGTGAAGAAATGGAAAGGTATACCTCAGGCACAGTGCTTTTTACAAATTTGGAAGTCTATTTCCTATTTTTATGTAATAAAAAGCAGAAAGCAAAATCTATTTATTTTAAGAATGACTTAATCTTCTTTGTGGGAGACAAATACTGTTATTACTGAGAGAACGGAGCAACCATTGACCTGTGAATGACGGTGGTTACCTAATAGTATGCAGAGTGGGCAGCGAGTCCACTGGAAAGCAGCCCGAGGTGGAGAAGGGATGCCATAAATGAGAACGCTTTCTTCTCTGAGTTCTCATCTACAGAGTGAAGGAGCCTCGCCTTTTACATTAGATGAGGACATCACAGAGGATGTCTGCCCAGAGATGAAGAGGTTTTGTTCTCTGAGTGGACCCACTGAGAGGCTGGCTGGAGGGAGGGGGGCACCGCCTCGTCTATTTGAATGACTAGAAATGTGGCACGGTGCCCAGAAATGAGGTCAGAGATTTTGGATGTGGAGGAGAGGTTTTTCAAGATTTTTTTTTTTTTTTCTGGTGTGATAGGCTGACTCATGGGAAACAAATCAATTCCACAGGAATTTGTCCCTGAACCTAGGTTTTTTAGTTGAGGAATCAATTCAGAGAAAAAATTGCTTATTTATTTTGTCTTAACGAACAGTTTACCCTGAGTAATATTGGGTGACCTGTAGGTTAATCATATTCCATTCAAGCATCTCTCTTTAAAAATGCTACTATTATTCTGTATAAATTTCTTTTTTTTTTTTTTTAAGATTTTATATATTTGACAGAGAGAGAGAGAACATAAGCAGGGGGAGTGACAGGCAGAAAGAGAGGGAGAAGCAGGCTCCCTGCTGAGCAAGGAGTTGGATACTGGCCTCAATCCCAGGACCCTGAGCCCAAAGCAGATTCTTAACCAACTGAGCCACTGAGGTACTCCTATTCTGTATAAATTTCTAAAAAATAAATATACATGAGGACTTCTTCCAAAGAATGCTTTTTGACAGGATGGAAGTTGGGAATAATTATATTAAACATAACCTATCCTAAGAATTGTACTATTAAGAATTCCTCTTTAGGGGCACCTGGGTGGCTCAGTGGGTTAAGCCTCTGCCTTCAGTTCAGGTCATGATCTCAGGGTACTGGGATCGAGCCCCACATTGGGTTCCCTGCTCAGTGGGGAGCCTGTGTCCCCCTCTCTCTGCTTGCCTCTCTGCCTACTTGTGATTTCTCTCTGTGTCAAATAAACAAATAAAATATTAAAAAAAAAGAATTCCTCTTTAAACATAATTATATTAATTTTATTCAAATAAATATTATTGTTATGTAGTTAATGATAGTTATAGTCAATATTATTAATTCATCCCTATTTATTTATTTATTTATTTTTAAAAGATTTTATTTATTTATTTGACAGAGAGAGATCACAAGTAGGCAGAGAGGCAGGCAGAGAGAGGGAGAAGCAGGCTCCCTGCTGAGCAGAGAGCCTGATGCGGGGCTCGATCCCAGGACCCTGAGATCATGACCTGAGCTGAAGGCAGAGGCTTAATCCACTGAGCCATCCAGGTGCCCCAATTCACTCCTATTTAATCATAACTACATTAATGAGCCCTCTCATTAAAGAGTGAGTGGGTATTTTAAGTGGCATACACTTCACAGTGTTTCACTTCTAGGATATCTTCAGAAACCAACCATAATATTTAATGGAGAAATTTTTAAATATGCAATTTGTAAATTAAGAATTGTCTGTATTGTTTTAAAAGTAATTAAACTGAATGTGAGGTGTTTTTCAGTAGTTGACATTGTGGGATTTTAAGTTTGTTATTAATGAGAGCTTCACATTGAATGGTTTAGTGGAAAATAAGATTTTAAAATGTTAACATTAAAAAAAGAGGGACTAGAATAATCTGGGTGGAAATTCTTACAACAGTTTGCTTTTAGATGTGAATCTTGATTTTAGGATATATTCTTTTAGATAATATAGAATCTAAAAGATGTTCTCAAAAAGCTTTTAAAATCTATTTAATATGAAAATAAGGAAGCTGTTATAAAATATTCTGATTCCAGGGTCAGTGAAGACATTTTTATTGGTTATAGAATAAGAGTTTGTTTTCTCCCGTCCAAGTACTAACCAGGCCCGTCCCTGATTAGCTTCCGAGATCAGACGAGATCAGGTGCGTTCAGGGTGGTATGGCCGTAGACAAGAGTTTGTTTTCTTAATGACACTCTGAATGGTTATATGTTGTGGTTTTTTAGGTGGATCTGCTGTTAAAATGTTTGCCAACTTCTCCAAAAAATAAAAGGTATTGTTTAATTTCTTCTAGTTCAAACATGGAAATTTTAGAGAACTCAGATAAGTAACTACCTATTTCTTGTGAGATACACCAAGAATTGTATTAATTTAAAAATGATATATAAAGTGGAGCAATTCCTGGGACATGAATGAATATGCCAAATATATATTTCTTTTTAGAATGAATGAAATACTGCTTCCATATATATTTAAGTGGGAAAAGAAGTTTGAACTACTTTAGAATGTTATACAGAAGGTATGTGGAATGATTCTACGTAGTAGACAAATATTCTACAATTTCTGTGAACATTTTTTTTTAAAGATTTTATTTATTTATTTGACAGACAGAGATCACAAGTAGGCAGAGAGGCAGGCAGAGAGAGAGGAAGGGAAGCAGGCTCCCTGCTGAGCAGAGAGCCCAATGAGGGGCTCGATCCCAGGCCCCTGGGATCATGACCTGGGCCCAAGGCAGAGGCTTTAACCCACTGAGCCCCCCAGGTGACCCTGTGAACATTTTTTTTAAAGCTGTCATGAACTATCAAGTATATATTCTATAATTACATTCTGGAATATAGTCTATAGAGCATAATAACTTAGTTTATTTGATGATGACCATAAGAAACAATTTTTATTACAGAGACCATTTCAAAATGGCATTTGATCCAACTTCTATATGCTTTATGATGTTTTGAGGGCCATATTTAATTACTTCTATTTATATACTTTATAAATAAACCAGAAAAATTAAAAAAATCATTAATTCAAATCATATTTAAGGACTTTGGGGTATTGTGAAGAAAAGAGATTTAAAAAAAATGCCTGCTCTTGTGAAAATTACTTTTAAATTGGAGGAAATGGATAATAAACAACATAATAGATATATAAATCATGTAGTTTGGTGCTAAAATCTATGAAAGCAGGGAAAACAAAGCAGAGTACAGGGGAATGGGAGTAAGCTATTTCAGGAAAACAATTTTTTTTTTCTTATGTTGGTTGCTTGTTTGATAAAATAAATAATATATAGCAGTTCAAAATCTAGTGGTAAAAATGGTGCTGGTGTGTAAGGCAAAACATGATATATAATGCAAAAGAGAAATAATCTTTAAGTTCTTTCCTATGATTCTATGATTTCAATCTAATTATGAACATTAAATCATACCTATACCACATACTTTTTATATTCCAGGCCCTGTAATTGAACACAGTGAGTGGTTATAACCTCCTTCCAAAATTGGAAATCAGATTGGTCCTTATGCCTACAGTGCACATTTTTGAGGTAAATATGTAATAAATTTTATATATACATAAAGACTTAGATACAGATATTCATTGCATCAATATTTTCAGAAATAGAAAACTGGAAACAGGCCAAATGCCCATCAATGGAGGAATGGATAGATAAATTATGGCCATATTAGAAATTATGGAATAGTTAAAACATTGAACTAAGATTACATATGTTGTCATGGAACACTCTTTAAGATATGCTGTTAAGTTTTGAAGAAAATAAGTCTCAAGGCAACATGTCTAGTAAGACGATAATAGTAAACAAATTCAAACAAGATAAACTATGTATTTTGGATGTATGATAGATCACTTTATTTCCCAACTCTTCCCTTTGCCTCTGTAATAGAATTGGACATTAACAGTATTTCTATATGAAATGTTGACATTGTCACATAATGAATTGTTGTAGTTATTTGTGTCTGTATATCCTTTGCCCATCGTCTTCCTGGACATAGAATGTGTCTTGATTAATGGAATGCTAGAGGGCAAGATGTGAGCAGAAACTTTAAATGTACTTGTCTGGTTTTGCCTGATCTCTTATACGTCTACTGTCTGCCACGAGAACTTAAATTGATCTAGAGCCTGAAGCAGAGTTGCCCTTGCTGTCCAATAATCCCTTGGCCAATAAAAATAAGTGTTCTAAGTCACTGATTTTTGAAGTTGATCATTATGCACTGTTATTGCTACAACAGTTGATCAATACAATATGTTTGTGTGTGAGTCCTTAGAAAAGATCAGGAACAATAACCACCAGACATTAATCTTTATCTCTAAGAATTTGGATTGGTTGTAAAGATGGAATTAAAATTACTTTTTATACTGTTGAATTTATTTTAATTTTTTAATTCAAGTTTTGAGTAAGTAATATACTTTTTATGTTTCACACATCAAAACAATATTATAGACACTAAGAAGATTAGCTTCCACTCTTTTCTCCATCCACCCCATTTCTGCCACCTATACATAGTAAGTTTGTGTCTTGTTAATCTATTCAAGTTCTTAATGACAATAAGGCAAAAAAAAAATGTGTTTTCTTATTTTTTCCCCTTTAGTACCTATGTTTTGTTCTTTTTTTTTTTTTTTAAGATTTTATTTACTTATTTGACAGACAGAGATCACAAGGAGTCAGAGAGGCAGGCAGAGAGAGAGGAAGGGAAGCAGGCTCCCTGCTGAGCAGAGAGCCTGATGAGGGGCTCCATCCCAGGACCATGGGATCATGAACTGAGCCAAAGGCAGAGGCTTTAACCCACTGAGCCATCGGCACCCTGTATGTTTTGTTCTTGATACTGATTTTTTTCTTGCATTTGTATGTAATAGGGATCTTGTCATTTCAGTACACACATAATTTACTTCTTTTTTTTCTTTTTTACAATTGCATAATATTCCACAGTGGGAGGTAACTTAGTTTATTCAACCAGTCCAATATTTGCTAGGCATTTGGATTATTGCTAGACCTTTTCTACTACAAAACAGTGTCCACAATGAATAATCTGGTACATATCATTCTATAAGTGCAGAAACTTCTGCAAATACAGTTCATCTTTTCTTTTCTAGTTTTTATGCATTAAATGTTTTCTCTTGTATAAATATATAGATGAATACATTTAATACAATGTTAAATAGCAGTGTTAATAGAGGCCGTCATTTTCTGATTCTTCCGGTGTTTTTCTCCTCAAGAAAGATGCTGGTGTTTGGTCTGGGCTGATCTATCATGTTGTATCGACTGGGTTCTTTGCAATAGACAGTTAAAGATTATTTCTCTGTTCACCCACTTCTGACACCAAATGTGTGAGGTTTTCACTCCAGGCAATTCACCAGTTCTCTGTAGACACCAACTGGGTGTTCCTACAGTTTGATTCAATTCCAACAGTAACTGCCTGGAGCTAAGACAGACCCCTCAGGTTATAGGCTCAGTCCCACGGGGCTGCCTCTAACTTCAGATGCCAGTTGCAGGTAATGGGTTCCTGGGTTACTTATGCTTCTGTCCAACTTGATTACAAAGTGGAGGTTCCCATGACTTCCTCTTCAGGTTCTATAATTTGCTATTTCATGTTACAGAACTCAGGGGAATACTTATTATTACTAGTTCATTATTAAAGCTATAAAGGACACAAATGAACAAATGGAGAGGTGTACAAGGTGAGGTCCGAGGGGTTACACGTGTAAGAACTTCAGTCTCTGTGGAATTTGGGTGTGCTACCTTCCTGGTATGCAGAGGTTTTCACCAATTTGGGAGCTCTCTGAACCCCCTTATTTAGGATTTTTATGAAGGTTCCATTACATAGTTGTGATTGATTAAATCCATTGGCCATTGGTGATTAAGTCAATCCTCAGCCCCTTTCTCCTCCCTGGATGTTGGAGAGTGGGGCCGAAATTTCAACCCTCTAATCCCATGATTGGTTCCTCTGGTAACAAGCTCCTATCTTCCAGGAATCATCTCATTTGCTTTAATCAGGTATGACTTTGAAAAGAGCTTATTATGAATAACAGACGATGCTCCTTTAGCTCCTCCCACTCAGGAAATTACAAGGGCTTTAGCAGATTTTATGCCAGGAACTGGAGATAAAAAACAAACCTCTATTTCTTATTATATCATAAAATCTTATTATATCACAATACAATCAAACTAAGTAATTAATGAGAGTTTAATGAAGAGAAACCTTTTATAAAATGTTGGGCAGTATTAGGGATACCCAAAAGGGCTGGTGACATTTATGGAACCAACAATAGTGAGGTGGCATGTCACTCTTTAGGACCAAAGGGAAAGTAGGAAATGGAGGTTCTGGGAACAGAGAGCTGTAGGTGAGAGCCTCCCGAAAGAAACTGCAGCCTTCAGTAAGAAGTCCCTTGAACCCTGCAATCTTGTCTAACTGACTTAATCCAAACAGAAACCACAGTTGTGGGATGCATCTGTGGTTCAGTAGGTTGAGGTCATGATCCCAGGGTCCTGGGACTGAGCCCCGCATTGGGCTCCTGGCTTAGTGGGGAGCCTCCTTTTCTCTCTGCCTCTGCCTGCCACTCTGCCTGCTCATGCTCTCGCTCTCCAACAAATAAATAAATAAAATTTAAAAAAAAAAAAAAAAAGAAAGATAGAAACCACAATTGTATGGTTACTGCGGACCATACAAGACACCCTGCCAGGATAGAAAACAGGATGAAGAGGGAAAGTGGATCTAGAAGGCCCAAACACAGATGACTCAGCACACACATTAAGGAAGTATCCACTGAATCCTTGTTTATTGAATGCTTTAAATTTAAGAATGCAATTGAATTTGTTAAATTACGTTCAGTATCCATGGAGATGATCACAGGGTTTCCTTTATAGAGCATCTGTAAAATAGTAAGTTCTGTTAAGACAGTATGTTAGATTTGTTAATATTGAGCCATCCCTTCATGCCTAAATCTAGCTTTATGCCTATGGTTTTACCTCTTTTCAAACTTCATAAAAATTGAATAACAAAATATGTGTTTGCTTCTTTTGTTTACTCTTTTGAGATTCATCCATTTGTGTACAGATATGTGTAGATATGTTTTATTTGGTGAATATTCTATCCATTCTATCGTTTAATATCTTTCTACTATTGAATATTCCAACTTAGGCTATTAAAAATATTGCTGCTGAACATGCTTATAAATGTCTTTTAATGTTCATGTGTACGTATTTCTATTTAACTAGGAATAAAATTCCTGGGCTGCTAGGAGTGCTTATTTTAAGCTTTACTAGACACTGCTAGGCAGTTTCCGAGGTAACTGTACCAGTTTACGCTCCCAACAGCAACATACTAGTTCCCCGGTTGCTCCATATTCTTGCTAACTTCTTAATTTTAGCCATTCTAGTGGGTTTTGAATGGTATCTCAATGTGGTTTTATTTTAATTTCCCTCCTGCCTAATGAGGACAGATATCTTCTCATGTGTTTATTGGACATTTTTTTTTAATTTTTAAAAAGATTTTATTTATTTATTTGACAGAGATCACAAGTAGGTGGGAAGGCAGGCAGAGAGAGAGAGAGAGAGGAGGAAGCAGAGCAGAGAGCCCGATGTGGGGTTCGATCCCAAGACCCCGGGATCATGACCTGAGCTGAAGGCAGAGGCTTTAACTCACTGAGCCACCCAGGTGCCCCGTGTTTATTGGACATTTACATATTCTCTTTTTTAAAGTGACTATTCAAGTTGTTAGCTAATATTTCTATTGGATTTTTTTTCTAATTCATTTTTTGAGTTCTTTATATATTCTGGATATGAGTCCTTTGTCATATTTTTTTGATTGTGGGCTGGTTAGTTAATGTTTGCCATATGGCTACTGCCTTTTTTCCTCTTTATAGTTTTTGCTTTTCCAAAGTTCCTGAAAATAAGAATTATTCTGTGTTCTTTTAAAACTGCCCTATCCAAAACCATAGTGACTATCTGCATATAGCTACTTAAATGTAAATGTATGCTAATTAATGTTAGATTACATTAAATAAAAAATTCAGTCTCTACACTGCTCTAATAACAGTTCAAGTGCTCAGTAGCCACAGATGGCTCAATGGCTCAATGGCTACCCTTGTTGGATACAGCAAATATAGATTATTTCCGTTGTCACAAGCATTTCTATTGGACTGTGCCATGAAGAAAGTGGGAGGGTGAAGAATTAAGCTAGAACCATATTCCTATAGGAACTAGAGGTTCTGGGGCACCTGGGTGGCTTAGTCAGTTAAGTGCCTACCTTCGGCTCACATCATGGCGTCAGGGTGCTGGGATGGAGTCCTGCATCAGGCTCCCTGCTCAGTGAGGAACCTGCTTCTCCCTCTCCCTCTGCCTGCCACTCCCTTTGCTGTGTTCTCTCTCATTCTGTCAAATAAATAAAATCTTTAAAAAAAGGAACTAGATCTCCTTATATTTGATTTTTAACAATGAGAATTAATCATGTGATTTTTATAATTAAAATAAGAAAGCAGAAAAATTAATTTATTTCATAAGTTTTGTTTTGAAAAGAAGCAGCATGATTGTAGGAATATTGTAATCTGGTACCTAGACAAATCTCTAGATCGTTTGACCTATAAGCTAACAGGAACACAAATTTGGTATTTGACTGACCGTGATAGAGCCGAATCCCCAAACAGACTCCTATTGCCACATAGAGAAGTTTAAGAAACCTCCTCCAACCATTCTGATTAGTTTGGAGGCCACACTAAATGGTTCCACTTTAAAAATCTCCTTAATTTAAAAATCTTTACTCCTCTTTTTAACACATTTTCTTTTATTTTTGTCTTTAGTACATTAAATAATTTTTTTGTTTTGTTTTTCTAAAACAGCTGATAACCTTTTCTTTCATTGTAAAGTTCATGGTTGTCTAGAGATTATAATATAGTTTTGAGGCAAAAGTTTATAAATATTTTCCTTGGTTCAATTGTAAATTGATAAAATTTATAAGTAGGATTTTAAGTAATTTGTGTGATTTTTCAGTGTGGACCCAGATGGGAATCCAATGGTTAATGACTGCCTTCTACTTGATGAACTGGTTATTCATCAAAGATTAAAGGGTAACTTGTTAGCCACTTGGAAAATAAACAGGTTGGTTAAAGCCCATGTAGTCCTGAACTATTCTGATTTCCAAAGGTACCTGTCGGACTTTGAACCAGAGAAAAGTGACAAGTTGAAAGGACTAAACAAAGATTCGCTTCCTGAAGGGTCTACTGACAATGATAAAACATTTTATTCACAGACAGCCTGGGTGTGGGTGTTTTACCCTAAATATAACAATGCAGGTTTCATGATGGTTTTGCAGCATATTTATATTTTGGTGACTTGATTTTTCTTTTCTTTCTTTCTTTTTTTTTTTAAGATTTCTTTATTTATTCGAGAGAGGGAGAGGGAGTGCACATGCAGGAGCTTATGCATGCAGCAGGGGGAGAGGAGCGGGGGTATGTGAAGGGGTGAGGGGAAGAGGTAGGGGAGGGAGAGAGAATCTGAGGCAGACTCAGCGCTCAGTATGGAGCTGTCCCAAGGCTTGATCTTATGACCCTGAGATCATGACCTGAACCCAAACCAAAAGTCAGTCACTTAACCGACTGTACCACCTAGGCAACTTAATTTTTCTAAACAGAACGCAGTCTACATTTTCTCAAACAAAACAGAAGAATATTGAAATCTGACAAGTTCTCTATAGTACATACTTCCAGAGCATACTGTATACTCTTCCAGCACTTTTCACAATTTTAATGATTTCATTATTTTGAAATTGTTTGCTAATATCTGTCTTTCCAGCTATACTGTCAGCTACAGAGGAAAGGGCTGTGTTTGTTTTGTCTAAAACTATCTCCACTTTTTTTAAAAAAAGATTTTATTTATTTATCAGAGAGAGAGCACAAGCAGCGGGGAGCAGCAGGCAGAGGGAGAAGCAGGCTCCTTGTTAAGCATGGAGCCTGATGCGGGACTTGATCCCAAGACCCTGGGATCATGACCTGAGCTGAAGCCAGATGCTTAACCAACTGAGCCACCCAGGTGTCCTTATCTCCACCTCTTAATACAGTATCCAACCATCTGTGTATACTAAGGCTATGGGAAGTTTAGAGTTTAAAACTGCTGGTACACCTGGGTGGCTCAGGTAGTTAAGTGTCAGACTTGTGGTCAAGCTCACTCAGGTCATGATCCCAGGGTCCTGGGATCAAGCCTGCATGGAGCTTCACATGTTGGGCTCCATGGTCAGTGGGGAGTTGGCTTGAGGCTCTCCTTCTGCCCCTTCCTCCTCCCATGTGTGCTCCTTCTCTCTCTCTCTCTCAAATAAATAATCTTAAAAAAAATAAAACTGCAAATAAGCACTCCAATGTTTGTAGGTTTACTTGGACTCTTATTCTAAGATGGTTTTTCAAAAGCTGCTCAATAGAATTTCTAATAATTGGTATAATAAGTAGTACCTATTATAAACCTATTTTCTGGGGTGCCTGGGTGGCTCAGTGGGTTAAAGCTTCTGCCTTCGGCTCAGGTCATGATCCTGGGGTCCTGGTATCGAGCTCCGCATCAGGCTTTCTGCTCAGCGGGGAGCCTGCTTCCCCTTCTCTCTCTGCCTGCCTCTCTGCCTACTTGTGATTTCTCTCTGTGTCAAATAAATAAATAAAATTTAAAAAAACACCTACTTTTACCCATAGTACTCTGCTTTCTGTTATCTTTTTCTCTTCTACTCTTTCACTGACATTACTTTGTCTCTTCTACTAGATCAATTATCTTTAGTGCCAGGATGTAGTATTTCCAGGAGGGACTCAATTTTTCCTAATTGATTGATTAACTGCTTGGTTGAATATATAAAAAATCACCAATCCATTTTTTTTTTTAGCATAAATGTCCTTACTGAGTGAGCTTCTATCAAGAAAAAAAATTCTTAAGCAAAAGTTACACTTTGATTTAAATATATTTACTCCAGTCCTCTTAGTGGGGAAACATAAATTATGAAATATTTAATGTATTATAAAAATGTGAGCTATTTATAAATAAAATCAGCCAGAACTCAATATTTGTAAAAGTGTTATTTCCATCTAAACACTGTCCTTAAGAAAAAAAAATTTTTTTTAGATCTTATTTATTTATTTTTGCAAGACAGAGAGAGGGAGAGAGAGAGAGCACATGCATTAGTGGAGGGGGAGTGCAGAGAGAGAAGCAGACTCCCCACAAGTGGGGAGCCTAATCTAGGACTTGATCCCAGGACTCTGGGATCAGGGGCTGAGCCCAAGGCAGATGATTAACTGACTGATCCACCAGGCACCTTTCGAAAGAAACTGTTCTTAAAGATAAGCCTAAGTGCACCTTTTGGGACTGCCTCAAATGTTGAGAATTAACGCTGATGAGTGGCTTCTGTAAAACCATCTTGTTATGATCTAACAAGATTAATATTCTCATGAGGATGATAACCAGACTCTGAAGGGATTTTGATAGATTTCTTTTGTAAAAAAAAAATATTTTATTTATTTATTTGACAGACAGATTAAAAGTAGGCAGAGAGAGAGGAAGGGAATCAGGCTCCCTGCTGAGCAGAGAGCCTGATGCGGGGCTCCATCCCAGGACCTTGGAACCATGACCTAAGCTGAAGGCAGAGGCTTTAACCCACTGAACCACCCAGGTGCCCTTGAGAGAAGATTTCTAAAATACATTTTTAGTGATGACAGTTTGTGAAATAAGTGTAAGAACATTTCTGGTGGAATACTTGAAGGAAGTTTGACTGATAGGTTCTATAGTATCTGCTAAAGTCTCATTATAGTTTGGGTATAAAATATATGTAGACTACCTCAGAATTTATAAAGTTTACTTCCATGTTGCATCTCATGTATTCTTTAAAACCAGGAGTTATTTGGAATCTACTTTGTTTTACAGAATGGGAAATTGAAATACAGAAGCATTAAGGGGTTACTCAGGACCTTTGAGTCAGTCTTCAGATTTCACAGTCCAGGGTCCTAAGGAAAGGTGATAAGGGAAAATCTGTATTCTAACATGGCCCACTGAGTCAGCGAAGGAGTCCCAGCCACTGCCCTGGGGCTCTTCCGGGTTCTTCTCTCTGCCCTGCTTCCTGGGGCGCCAAAAGTACCAAGTATGCGGAAGTAGAAGGGTATAAATCACCCTCCCTGCTTGTGCTCAGGGCTCAGACCTTTGGAGATCATTGTCCTCTGAGCCCACCATTATTAAAGAAACCTCAGATCCTCCAACATCTGCGAGTGCCGCTTGGTTCTTTGGCCAGGATCCAGTCCAGGTTCCCTAACAAAGGTAGGACTCGGTTCTTCGCGTTTGCCTTGGTGTCCTTCCAACGTGAAGAGCATGGGTTAGGATGGTTTGGTTTCCTACAGGTATCAGTACAAAAACTAAGCACCAGGAAGCAGGGTCTCTACACTTTCAAGATGATGGAATCAAATGTAGCCAGAAAAAGGAACACGAGCTGATTCAAGCAGGTGAGAAAGTTCTCAAAGATATTTAAAAATACTTCTTTCAACTTAGCTTCTTTATGTAACAGTGTGAGTTTTTTAACCACTGAATTATGGACTTTTTTATTGAGGTGTATCATTGCAGGAGTGGAAAGTAAACATGACTTCTGTAAGCTGACTGGAAACTCTTCTTTTCCTTAGTCTCTCCTCTTACATACGCATGTGTCTGACATAAAATATACAAGATAACTCTTAAGCATTTTTTCATTTTCTTCTCATTCCTAAGATTTTACTCTTGAAATCTTCATCTATTGAGGGCTTCCTGGCATGTTCAGAATGGAGTGTTTTTTTTTTTTTTTTTAAGGTTTATTTATTTATTTGACAGAGAGAGAGAGATCACAACTAGGCAGAGAGGCAGGCAGAGAGAGAGGGAAGCAGGCTCCCCGCTGAGCAGAGAGCCCGATGCAGGGCTCGATCCAAGGACCCTGAGATCATGACCAGAGCGCAAGGCAGAGGCTTAACCCACTGAGCCACCCAGGTGCCCCAGAATGGAGTGTTTTTATTTCAAAAGATGAACTTCAAATAAAATCTCTGGTTCAGATTTTGGATTTTATTCCTGTTCCAGCAGGATTTTATCAAGCAACATACTTAAAAATTTTTTTTTTTTATTAAGTAGATGACTTGGGAAAAGGATTTGAAAGAGGTGGTTCATCTAGCATCATTTAAGAGCTTCCAAATGACCCTAAGGGGAAACTTGTGGCCTTTGGGTTATCAAAAGAAATAAACTTGTCTAAGAAAATCCCAACTTCTTGTTATCTACATTTAAGACATTGACAAGCATTTGATCTTGATGGTCCCAGTAAAATGTGATAGTAAACATATGAACCAATGCTTTTCTTTGTTTCCTCACTCCCTATTGCCCAAACTTAAAGCAACATTGAGTAAGATTAGAACTTTTTTGATTCTGACCTTCTCAGTGCTATCAAAGATGAAAAAGGTCAGTATTCATTTCATATGTTGATGAATATGAAATGTATATATGCATTATATATTTGTTATTTATTCTTAAGCAGTAGTAGAAGTGGTGAATATTTTAGAATTCTAATTGATTCTCTGGGTCTCTAGAAGAATGTATTCTAGAAGACAAATATATTACCTAGTTGTGATCTGCCTAATTTACTGTATAACTTGGAATCAAATGTAAAAGAAATGAGAAATATTTAATTTGGGTAAAATATGGAATAAAGTAATAAATAGAATCAATACTAATATTCAGGATGTGACTAAGCAGAAGTTATAGAAGTTTCTTCTGATCTTCAAGATTTATATTTATCATCTCATTGCTAATGAATTATTTTATTAATTAAGCAAATAGTACCCCACCGTTTGCCAGAGCTTGTTCCAGGTTCTTGATATTTTAGGTTAATAAAATAGACAAACAAAATAGACAACAAATCCTGCCCACCAGTTACCTATATATAATGTAGAAACGTTTTATGCACATTCATGGTGTGTATAAAATGCACATGCACATTTAATAGATTTTAATAACACAGTAAACAATGCTAATGGTGCATCTAAAAGCTAAAGAACCATTGGAAACACATCATTTTAAGTCACATGTTGGAGACCCATCTATTCATTATGCAAAAAATACTTCACACACACACACTCAGCATGGAAATGGTTTATGAAAACTCATTCTTTACTGTTCTTAGTGGTTGTAATAACCATGGAGTTGTAAATCCTAAAAATGCAATAACTTGGTATGGAAGGAGTGTGGATGGGAAAAGCTCTGTTTACTGATGTCTAAACAGCAATATCCCACGCATTTGTGGCAGTAATCCTCAATAATGCAGTATGGTTTCTTTTCTTGATGAGGTAGACTTGCCAAGCCATAGAGGACCAGTGTGGCTTGTAGTTTCTACACACTCCTTTTGGGTCAAGCAAGATGTCCTTGTTGGGACATTTTCATCTATCGATAGGAGACTGGAAAAAGAGGTGATTCCCTCCCCCCACGACCTTCCAATGATTTTCAAACTGTGGCTCAAGAATAGAGTATCTCTGGAAAAATATCAACATTTTCTTGAAGTATGAGACATAATTTTATTAAACAAATTATATAACTTACACTGATTTGTAAAGCATTCTTGTATATTTCTATTTATTACAAATTATGTATATACTTTTATCCATATTTATTAAATGAGTTATTTATGTTATACTTTTTTTTACATTTAGAAATATATTGAGTATAAATAAAATGTCTTAGGTGAGTTTAAGGACATAGAAGAGATTTAAAAATCCTATTTCTACATTGATAATTAAAGAATCAATGATCTATCTGGTTGTTTTTAGGCACATTGGGATGATTTATCAGAGACAGAGTCATTCCAGAAATCCCCTTCAAAAAGCCAGTAATTCACCTAACTTAAGCATTTTAATAAAAAAGACCTTCTGTTCCTGTTGCTTTTGTCCCAGAATTGGGTGGTGGTGGGGAGGGCTGGAGGGAGGTTGTGAGGAGAAGCAAACTATAGAGTAAGCTTTTAAAAACAGACAAAATGATATTTTCCTTTAGAATGGGCAAGGCAAGTTTCACTGGAAGAAACACATCTCAGGTAAAGTGAGTTTTACTTTTATGCTTCATCTTCTTAAAACTGACTGCAGAGAGGCTCATTGTGTGCCCTACACTTTTTGTTCTGGGCACCTGAGCTTTGCACAATGTATCACTTATCACTAGAACAAAAGACTCCTTCATCAGGCCAGGGCCCGGGAACATGACAGCTGCGGGCTCAGAGCCTCTGTAGACTGTTACTTTGCTGGGAAGGAACAGGAAATAGACTATTCATGTGGACTTTCATGTCTAACCCTATTTAATTTGACTCAAGTAAGATTAGCCTCTTTCAAAACATATCCATCCATGTTAAATGGTAATCCTAGATGTTTGTTTCTTATGAGAGATTTGGGTCAGAAATTGTAGAAAATAAATTGTATTATGTAGGTTTTACAGTAGAAACAATAGTAATTTCTATTTATCCAAAGAGTGCTCTTGTATATTTTGAACAACTTACATTTTAGAATAATATCTGTTTATTAAAAAAAATCACAGTATAAAAATAATAGGTTTTTATTTTTTTTTTCTGACTGCAAGGCCAAAGAAAATCAGGAAGGTTTTGTGCTGTTGAGTGTCAATAAATATTTTAAAAATTTTCATTTCATTTCATTGTAGTTTAATTCTAAATATTGGTATTGTTATTGAATCTATTCCTCTACTATTATTTAAATATATTTATTCTTATAGCATTTTAAGATTGTACTCATATTCCCACTAAACTAAAAGGAAATTCTGTTGGGAAGTTTGCTACAGTGTAGAACCCTAAACTCTTGAGCAGTTACAAAAGAAAAAACTTCCTTTACTAGAGCAAAGATTTCTTAGCCTCTATGTAGGTCACCCCATATGAGAATAATTGAATACAGAATATCTCATGCATAAGAAGTCAGCACTGATCATGTTTTCTTTCATTTCATTTTGTGTGTCCCTGACATAAATATTTGAGTAATCACTAATTAGAATAGACACAATGATATTTATGCCACAATATACCATATGTCAAGACGGAAAACAGAATAATGTTATATATTTGCAATAGGATTAATTGTAGAACCTTATGAATTGAGAACTCTGGAGGAAAGAAAGTCTAATATATTAAAAAATTTAATAAAGTAAAAACATTTTACTAAACACCTAAATTTATAGCCTGACTCTTAGTGACTTAGTCAAGATATGTCAGAGGTTCCTGTTTTAATAAATAGTTAAGAATTGCTTCTATCAGTTTTTGCCAGTAGATGCTTATATAAAGCTTGAAAATAATTTTCTTCTTTCCCAGAATTATCTCTTAATCTCTTATAATATTTTTGACACTGGTTTAGATACTGAGGGTAGCTATAAATTAAAAAATGATATATTTTTGGCAGTTTGTTCATAAACACTGGAATATTAGTATTAGTCACTTAAATTACTGAGTGACTAAAATTAATTTTATCACAGTATAATTACAAACTTAGCATTTTGTACATCTTTAACCTGCTATTTAGTGTTTTCTCATCTGTTTCAGGTTAGAACATTGGTCCATCATTCAATAAGGAATACCTGAAATTTGTATTTGGTTTGCTGATTTTGTTATAATTTTGTACCTGATTATATGTGCATATCTATCTATATCTATAACATCTATATACTTATATATATCTATATATCTGTCTGTATAGTTTACTGATCTAGATATATAGAATATATATATCTACATATCTAAATAAAGATTATATATATCTATAGTTAGATATAAATATATCTACACACACCCTGGTCCATATACAATGGGCCTAATAAAAATGATTTTATAAAACTTAAAGAACAATGAACTCATTTCTTTAAAAATATTTTTTTTTTTACTTTTCATAAAATTCTTGTTACCTTGAAATAGACAAGTTGAAATAGTCAAAAAGGAGTTTGAATTGAAAATTGAATTCTGAAGATTTTTTTGAAAAAAAAATTTTTTTTAATTGAGAACTTATTTACTGCTGCTTTTGAACATGTTACTTGTGCATTATTATGTTATGTTCCTCCCATGTATTAGCCAACTTTTATTTTCATCACCTTCTGTTTTAAAATGAACAACATCATCTGTCTCCCAGAACTTTTGTTTTCCCCGACTTCCACAGCCGGCTATAGAATTTACAGGAATAATTGTTTGGAGTGGTCTGAATTGTCTTCTACTCTATTCTCAGAATGTCCAACCACGTATGCCCCGATCACAGTATAGTTAGAACCCGCATGCCTTTTTTCAGTTTACTTTTTAAAATTTATTGACCAATATTTGAGACTTTTTTGGGCTTTAGTAGTGTTTCTTCTTCTCTTCACAAACATCTTTCTTCATGTCGTTACCACTCTTGTAGTTCATTTTTTTATGGTGAAATATAAATGGCTCCTGTTAAGAGTAAGAGCCCATGGGGCACCTGGGTGGCTCAGTTGGTTAAGTGTCCAACTCCTGGTTTCAGCTTAGGTCACCATCTCAGGGTTGTGGGATCGAGCCCCACCTCAGCTCCCGGCTCAGTGGGGTATCTTCTTGATGATTTTCTCTCTCTCTGTTCCTCTGCCCCTTCCCCTGTGCATGTTCTCTCTCTCTCAGATAAATAAACCTTAAAAAAATAAAAGGGTAAGAGCATGTATTGGTACCTGGTTTGTTGAATCATTCCATATGTCCCTATAAATATTTGCTGAAATAGCCCTCAGAGGATGTCCCTCATCATTAGACAAAATATTCCTGTTTTTTTTTTTTTCTTTTTAAGTTACCAGAGGCTCATTTGTTTTCAGTATTATTCTTCCAGGGAAGACAATTTTTGTGAATTGTATAGCTGTTGGAAAAATGCAAATTATTAGTGTGCTAATAAAATAAGCTATGTGAAAATTAGCCTCCTTTTGCCTTCTCTTCCTCTGCCTTTCCTGGGGTTGTTGGTCTTCTCTCGGATTCTACCTCGATATTCCTTGTTTTCTTATTACTACTGCAAGAATGTGTCTGTCTCCCTTCATCTGTGTGCTCTGCAATGCGGCCACATCCTGTATCTTCACGTCTCCTCAGCGGAGATCTTGGGGAACTTTCTTGTTTCGGTGTGCGTGAGGTGCGTGTGTTTGCTTGAGCAAAGATACTACTGATGGAAATCATGGCCTCTGCCCCCTCCCATGACTCTGGATGCTTGAAAATCATGGTTGGCATACTCTGAACTGCGCAATTTTATGAACTCCCATGACTTTAACTGCTATCTCTATACCAAAGATGCCGAATCTATTACTTACATGGGGATATTTATTTTCCATTTGTAATTTATATCATATAGGCAGGTACATGTGTGCTTCTGAGGTGAACCTTAGTGTCATTTGTATTCTCTTCTTCACACCCCTTACCCATTCGATACCTTGTTCCCACTGAATGTATTTCTACCATCACCGTGATCTTGGTCCCCCTCCATTTCTTTCTTCCCTGGATGGTTTGCTTCCCTCCTCTTCTAATGGGCATTTCTCTCATCTCACTTCCCAGCTACCCTACTTCTTCATGTATCTATTAGAATTTATTTTTCAATGACTGAAATTCTGTTTTTAAAAAGTTGGTAAATTGTCAGCATCTAAACAAACCAACCAACAAACCTTACCATGGTAAGTAAAGTCTGATACAAAGTGGTCCAAATCCTCTTCCATAGCCTCCCTTCTCTGCTTGCCACATCTTATTACTCCAGAAAAAATTCTGCATAGGGCCTGGCACATAGTAGACACTCCATGAATGATTGATTGTTCATGATTAAGAAGGCAATGTTTAGGTACCAATAGCAATTTAAAAATAAACTAAAAATAGGCAAGTAGAAATGTGTGAATTCTCAGTGATGCAAGCGCAGGTTTAATTCACTGGCTCTTAGACTCTAGCATCAGAATTACCTAAGAAGCTTATGAAAACCTAGATTACTGGGGTGGACCCTGATTCGGTAGATCTGGGATGGGGCCCAAGAGATGATGATGCTTCTGGTCCAGGGACCACACTTGAAGATCTTATGATCTGGTTAGTACCACTAACTTGTCAACTAACCTGTAAGTCATTAGTTTTGTTGTTACTGCTGTTGTTGTGCACCTATGTATTTCATTAAAGGGCCTACTCTTGTTTATGGTACCTATATCAACTTAGCTAAGCAGTGGTGCCCAGACATTTGATCCAATACATTGAAGTTTATTTTGAGTAAATTTTGAGTAAAGTAGGATTAAATAGTAAATTTTGAGTAAAGTAGGATTACCCTCCCTAATGTGGGTGGGCTGCATCTAATCAGATGAAAGATAAAGAGAAAAAGACACAGGTCTCTTGAGGAAGAAGAAATTTTGCCAGCCCTTGGCCTTTGGACTACAAATGCAACATACCCTCTTCCCAAAGTTCCCTGACAACTTTATCCTGCAAATTTCAGACTTGCCAGCCCCCATAATTGAATGACTCAGTTCCTTAACATAAATTTCTCTTTCTCCCTCCCTTTCTTTCCCATCCCCCACCATTCCCCCTCTTCCCTCTCTCCATATATATTTCCTAATGTTTCTACTTCTCTGGAGAGCTCTGACTAATATACTCACAATGTCCTTGATCACTGGAGTCTTCCACAGGATTGGGAATCACTTGGTATCTACTCTCAGTCTTTTGCCAGGCCTTTATAAAGTGGATTGATACCTTAAGGACTTTTTTTTTTTTTTTTTTTAGTATTTTGGATAGATATGATATAACTAAGATAAAAAGTACTATTCAAATGTAAATTATATCATATATGGGTCTTAAAGTTTCTAATCTTTGTTTAGACTGACAAATTCTACTGATTTTTTTAAATGACTTCGCTGTTTAGCAAAATACTAAGGCAATTCTAATTAAATAGAATATGGAAGAAGCAGTATGCTTTTTCTCTTTATTTCCATTCAAGAGCTCACTTTTTTTTTTTTATTAGCAGGTCAAGATCAGTTAGGAGAGACTAAATTAATGGTCATTACAATGATAAATAAAATAGGGACAGCAATTCTGAATTTAGGATTATCACTCTAGTTCTTAATTTCTTCAAAGGAATGCAGTTGTGTCTTTGTTGGTTTTATAAATACATACTATTTCAAGGAGAAATTAAGTGCCAGAGAAACAAAATGGAAAAGTAATGAAAAAATATCCCTATCTCAAGCTTCTTGGTTCATTGTAAGAATTTTTTTTCTCATTTTCCCTTAGTTGTAGGTATTTCAGTGGCTTAATTCCATTTTAGCAGAAAGAAGGCAACAGCAGTGGGATAGCATTTTGTGCAATTTCACACTAAGGAACATGATAATTATATATACATTTTTCTTTTCTCTAGCTTATACCAACAGGAATGTAAGGATTATACAAAATAATTGCATAAATGCTTACTTCCTGCCAAATGCTTACTTCCTGCCACTGAACACAATGGTAGGGTCTTTCTCCAAATCACTGGTGACTTTTTGGTCTGACCTATGAAGGCAAATCACATAAGCTACTTAAAGTTGGAATAATGATCTTTGGAGATTAAAATGATGAAAGCCTAAGGCTGGCCTAATGCCAGATTCTGATTTCCAGCTCTGTCTTTGGAGCACAGTGTAGCAAATTTTGGAAAATTGTACCTCTTTTTTGCAATTCACCTCAATTTAGCTACTGTCATATTTAATAGTTGGCCAATTTTTGGCAGGGTAATAAACTCTGAGAACCATGACACTTTGACATCATTTTTCCATTTATTAGTAAGGAGGCTATGTAGACTAGAGGGTAGGGTGCAGATTTTGGGTAGACTGAAGACTGAGTCCAGATTCCAGATTGTTCTATTTAGCTCAGTGATCTAGGGCAAATTAATCAGCATCTGGGTACAAATTATGAATAAACTTGTGAGAATCCTCTCAAATATAATGATGCATATAAGAGGCCTACGCTACTGGTCCCTGTCATATCACTTGGGAGAGTCATGCATTTCCATGTCAATGTCTCCTAGGCATCTCCAATTTAACACGCCCAATACTGGACTCCAGATCTACAGCCCCTGCAAAATTCCCCAGCTCAGTTGAGGCCAACTCTGTCCTCCAACTGCTCAGCCTCACTATTTTCATTCCCCATATAATTCTTTGAGGAGAGTTTTTAGATTTCATTCCCTGCTTATGGCTGCTTTGTTGCAAGCTATCATTATCTTCCCCCCTGGCTGACTGCAATAACTCCTAGGTCATCTCTCTGTGTTCATCCTTCACCAACTAGTTTCTTTTCCATAGAGCCGCCATAGTGATCTTTCAAAAATGTATGACAGGTCATGTCACACCTACTCATGAGCCTCCAATGGTTCTACATTTCCCTCAGGGTAAATGCCCATGGCCCCCGAAGGCTCACATGGTTCCCTGTGTTTTGTGCAAAGGAGTATATACTGCATCAGTACTCTGTGACCTTTTATCTGCATACTCTCCCCTAACTTTTTTTTTTTTTTTTTTAAGAGCAAGAGAGAGAATGAGAGAGAAAGCAGGGATGGGGGTTGGGCTGACGTGGGGCTTGATCTCACAACCCTGAGATCATGACCTGAGCCAAAACCAAGAGTTGGATGTTTAACCGACTGAACCATTTAGGTGCCCCTCCCTTAACATGATTTTTTTGTTTTTGTTTTTGTTTTTTGTTTTTTGTTTTTTTTGCAGGCTCACTCCCTCTCTCCCTCAACCTGTACTCATAAGTCACCTTCTCAGGAAGGTTTGCCTTGATCATGACACTCTGAATTCCTCTGATCTTGCTATACTTCTCCATGTTATTTACCACTTTCTAATACATCTGATAAGGTATTATTTACCATGTTTGTTATTTATTTGTTTATCATGTTTACCGTCTCTCTCATCCTGCTAAAATATAAAGCTCCCAATGGCAGAGATTTTTATCTTTTTCATGGACATATACACACAGTACCTGGAGCAGTGACACATAGTACGCTGATGCCTTATCTTTATATATATAAAATCAATTTATGTTGGGTCACCAACAATTTAAAGATACACAGAATACTTTAATTTATATTATTTTCTTTGAATTATAACTTGTCTTCTCCAAAATTACACTGAGTAAATTATGTAGTCGGGGTTCAAATTCATGTTTTCTCATGCTCTTCCTATTTTTCTTCCTTCATCTACTGCATTTCCTTTGGAAAGGCAATGGGAAAACATATCTGAATTTGTATCAGAGTAGTAAGATTTAATCTGTGCTTTTGGTTGAATCACATAGGGAAAATATGTAATGATACTGGGGAGAAAAGAGGCTTTACAAATATCAAGGAGGCCTGAACTGAGTTAAGAAACATATTGTGTGAAAGTCTTTGGTGTAGAGTCTACAGGACTTTGAAACTGGGCTAGAAACAAAGAGAATTCAAGATGCCTCTAAAAATTTGAGCCTAAATAATTAGACAGTGGAACTACCAAAAATGTATTCATTTTTAAGAGTATGAGGAAGCAAGTTTAGTCAATGGGACTAAATCATTTCCTTGCTTAGAAGTTAGTTATTAGTTAGTGAGGTACAAGAATCTCTCTGTTCAGTCTAGACTATAATATTCCATTTTCAACTTCCTAACGCTGTAGCAGAATTAATTATTGAAATGCTCTGTTGGTTAAGATACACTTCAAAGTACTTGGGGAAGAGTAGATGATAATCTTTTTGGATAAGAAAATACTGTGTTTGAGGGGCGCCAGTGTGGCTCAGTGGGTTAAGCCTCTGCCTCGGCTCAGGTCATGATCCCAGGGTCCTGGGATCGAGCCCCACATCCGGCTCTCTGCTCAGCAGGGAGCCTGCTTCCCTCTCTCTCTCTCTCTCTCTCTCTGCCTGCCTCTCCATCTACTTGTGATCTTTCTCTGTCAAATAAATAAATAAAATCTTAAAAAAAATTTGTATTTGTATTTATAAGGAAATTAACTGGTTCACAAAATAAGTTTGTAATTAGGACAGGCTTTCACTTGGCTGATCCTTAAGTCATCCTGGACTCAGGTTTTTCCCTGAATTTCTTCCTGTGGTTTCTACTTCATACTAATGCTGGTTCCCCTTTAAGTTGTAGGATTACCACAAGTAGCCAAGTAGGAGTATTACCTTTCCGTGGCTTTTAAGTTTTTTTTAAAGATTTACTTATCTGTGGAGCACCTGGGTGGCTCAGTGGGTTAAAGCCTCTGCCTTCAACTCAGGTCATGATGCCAGGGTCCTGGGATCGAGCCCTGCATTGGGCTCTCTGCTCAGCAGGAAGCCTGCTTCCCCTCTCTCTCTGCCTGCCTCTCTGCCTACTTGTGATCTCTGTCTGTCAAATAAATAAATAAATAAAATATTTTTAAAAAAAGATGTATTTATTTGTTTGAGAGAGAGGAAGAGAGAGAGCACGAGTGAGTGGGAGAACGGGTAGAGGGAGAGAACCCTCAAGCAGACTCCTGCCAAGCATGGAGCCCAACACGGGGCTCCATCCTACAATCCTGAGATCATGACCTGAGTCAAAACTGAGAGGTGGATGAGCCACCCCGGCACCCCTTTCTGTGGCTTTCTTAAAAGGAAGGAGATTTTTCATAATTCTCTAGGAAATTCTCTTTGTAGGGAGAATGTATAAGAGGTATTTAGGGAAATTGACTTACAATGGTCAACAACATCTTTAACAAAGTTTTTTAGTATTAAAGATGTATATATTCATCATATAAATACATAATATATTTAATATATTTTTATAATATATAGACAAACATAAGAACTTATATATTCATATTTGATGGGACATACAAAGTCTCTGGTTGTGAAAACAGATCATTTATTAATTTATTTATTATCTTCATGCTAGTTTCCAGCACTCCCACCTTTGTGGGGCAAAGGTAAAGGTCTGGATGTACATATGGTGGGATTATATCTCAGGAGAGGAACTCTGAAATGATGAGACTCCGAGCTCACACAGAGAGGTTGGCATCACAACACATTCTGGCCTCTGGAGAGAGGGAGAAGGAAACCCTTACTCTGCAGAGTATGCAGTTCTTCTCCAGGGAGGTAGAGGAAAAGTTGTCCAGACTCCTTGCAATATAAGCAAATGGCTCCAGGGGTGATATCTCTAGATCTCTCTGGAGCAATACACTGTTTCTAGCTTTGAGCACGTTTGTTCTCAGTCACCCTTTAACCCATGCCCTTTGCTCAGAAAGCTCAGATTGTCTAGAAATGTGAAAATACAGAGAATCATCTCCCAACATTGATTAGCTCATCAAAACTCTCAAATAGAGATTGTAGAGTTTCATGAAAATTTCAGTCTGGTATGTTAAAAATACTAATCTTATTTTATTTTTTAAATATTTTATTATTGAGAGAGAGCGCGCGCGTGCGTGCGAGCAGGGGGAGGGGCAGAGGAAGGGGGGAAGCAGACTTCCCGATGAACAGGGAGCTGAGCAGGAAGTGGGACATGCTTGGGACTTCCTCCCAAGATCTAGGAACCATGACCGAGCTGAAGGCAGACACTTAAGGGACTGAGCCACACAGGTGCCCTGGTAATTCTACTGATTTTAATCAGTAGTCAAAACTGAGACATTCTGGTTCAGAGAGTATTTTTAGATCAGCAGATGACTGAAAACAGAGCAGCAACTACCTAAGGACTCATGTTCTTACTAATTCTGAAGTAAACACATCTGAATTCCATCCCTCCATTGCCCACTTTACCTTAGGTACCCACCCCAGTCTGCCATCATAGTATGGCCTCCATCTTGTACACCTTGGATCACCAGGAATAAGTCTGTACCATACTGCTACTCCCCATTAACAAACTTGAGAATGTAGTCAATTGTTATGGATATTTGTTTCATTTACCAGAATCTACTATAAACCTCTAGTTTGGGTTCTCACCTGCATTCTGTGAAAGGTAGTAAGACTAACTTTTGGCTCTCTTGTTCCTTATTACCAATGACTCTTTCCTCTGCACAGTACTATAATTGTGATGTTTACATGCTGACGTCCTTGACTACATTATGATCTCCTTGAACGGGTAATGTGGCTATGCATTTTATTCCCTTTTGTATCTCTGATGCTAAATCCCAAGTCTAGGGACAAATCACTCAATCAGTATCCTTAAAAATTATTTTTAATTAAACTATTTATTACTTAGAATAACATTCACCTATTTTAGGTGTGCAGTTTAATGAGTCTTACTAATTATTTACAGTCATTTAACCAGCCTACAACTGAGATATTACCCAGGTCCCTCTCCCTAAAATATTTCCTAATGCCCCTTTACAGTTGTTGCCCACTCCTGAACCTTGGCTAATGTACCCATTAATTTACTCTAGGAAAGAGCAGCTTTGTCTTTTGTAGAATTTCATGTAAACACACACACACATACACACGGCATTCAGGGTTTTGTGTTGTGTTAGACTATTTGATACTATCTATCAGGTTCTCGGGTTGCATTTTCTCTCTTTTTGAATTTTTTCACTCTATTCCTTGTCTTGAGTATGAACTGTTGGTATCATGGTCTTTCACACTTAGAAGTTGAAGACCTCTATAAGCATTGATTAAATCAAATCTGAATTGAATTTGAAGAAGTTAGAAGAAGAACTTTGCGTAGGAAGAAACAAAGTTTTGTGTTCAAATTTATGGGTGTACAGTCAACAGGACTTGACTGATGGAATGTGAGACTTAAAGATAATTTAAATCTGATTCTGAACTCCTTCACTTCAGAAGTGGTATGAAGGAAAGTCACAGAATTAAATGAGCTATTACAAAGAACAAATTAAAGCAGTCTTTTAAAATAATGTGCTTTTAATAAACCTTCCTAAATTCTTGATCAAATGAGTACTATGATAAGAATTTCGTGTTAAGAATATCTTAGAATCATAAGACAGGTTGGAAAGGGCTTTGGATCATTTCTAGTTCAATTTCTGTATCTCATCAGTAAAATAGTGAATATCAGAATAAGATCTTCTGAATCTAAGATTGATCATATTATGCCATAATTGTCATTTAATCAGATTAAATCCCTCCTCATGGTTTCATTCTGTACTTGACAAATTAACAACCACCCCTTCTTCAGTAAAATTATTTTCCACTCTCTGGTCCCTTTAGAAATCTTGTTTCCTTTTTCTCCATTGAAATCATGCCTATTTCTCAAAGGCTTCCCAAACAACTGTGCATGCTCTACTCATTCTAAAGGTCCATCCTTTCCGTTCTATGAATTTCTGATTCCAAAGAACTATGTAATTGTCTCTGTATGTTTTTGTGCTTCTGCTCTTTATGCTTTATTAGAATTTTTAAAAGCTAACATTTATCAAGAACCACGTACAAACTTTTCACTGTTTTTGTTTGTTTGTTTTTGTTTTTGTTTTTGTTTTTTTTGGTTTAGTCTCTCAATCCTCAGAATGGTATTAGAGGGTAGTATTCTACTTTTGCAATTGAACACAGAGACAGAAAGAGATTAGGTTCTTGAACACTGATCACACAATTAACAAAGGGCAGCATTTGCGTTTATCCAATAAGAAAATGCACCCAGAGTTCTCTTTGTAAGCTGTGTGCTTCCCTGTACGTCGCTATGGTGAGAGTTATTTATCCTTCCGTCTCTTCCATTAGGTATGAAATGACATTAGGGCAGGGTTCTATCTTTTTTTCACTTTGCAATCTCCCTGTGTTTGCTCTGAGATTCCCAGTATTATCCATGCTTAGTTTTGAGTGACCAGATGACGATCTTTGCCCCAAAAGCGATTGTTTCATGAGTTCATGCAAAGCAAAAGCTGAGTTGACATTTGCTAGCAAATGCTACTAGCAGCAGTGCAGGCCAAACCATATTGCTTATCAAGGTCCAGCAGAGCACTGGTCACTGAGGCAGGGGCTGTTCTTGCAACCAATGACTTGCCCCCTGACTGCCACCACCGGCGACTTTGCCCAGCCCGTCCTGGCTGTTGCGTAGCTTGCTCTTTAATATAGATCGGTTACCAGCAGTAAACCTGTCTTACGGTGGTCATCTTTCAAATGACTTGGAGAGAGACTCAGTGCAGCAGTGATTCAACTTCATTGCCCCCACCCCCCGACTAGAGAATTTTTCACTTTAATGGGCTGCCAAGCTGTAGACAGAGAAAGTGCTGGTGGCATGACCAGCAAGAGGAGGTAGAAAAGCAAACTGCACTCCTGGAGCTTCAGGGAGATAACTGGCTTTTAGGTTTCTGTGTTTCAAGTAATTCTCTGATATTGGCAGCTGTGATTAGGTATTTGACCCCCTTTATCACCTGTTCATGTTAACACAGAGATTCACAGTGTTGTTTCTTGGCAAAAGAAATACGCTAAGATAGAGGAGCCTAATTGCGTATTATGTCATGCTGATATTAACGACCCAGAGGGAGGCAGAGCACCAAGGCAAATTGAATAGAGAGAATATTTCACAAGGGTGGCAACCCACGGCGCAAGAGTGCCCCGGAAAGATGGGATTTGGGCACAGGCAGCCACATCTCCGATGTATTTGTTACCGAATGTTCATGCTGTCTGTGGGTAACAGGTGCCTGGGGTATCATTTGAATGGGGACAGATTGCTATTTTTTTTTTTTTTTTGATAATCCAGGGTTACCGTTATCAACAGATACAAGCGTATTAAGTGCATCTTAAAAGAACACACCAAGTAGGTAAGATAATAGTCATTTGATTCTTAATGAAGACTTTTATCTTACTTTCTATTAGTCTGACAGTGTATTCTGTTGCATTAGACCAATTTGACTTACAATATTGTGGAACACAACAGCGTTTAAAATCATTCCAGGAAATTTGGTCTGCCTGACATGATTCTGTACTTAGCTGTGGAGGATACGGTGTGAGATTTAAGGCAATTGAAAACAAAGTACCCAGCAGGAGATTTCAAGGCTGTGGGTTCTATTTCGGTTGAGGATGAAATGAAAGAAATCTGTTCCTGTGAGATATCTGTGTGAGATTCAGTGATAAGTATGATCTCAACACAAGAGGTGAGGAACTAGAATTAAGGAGGGGGTTAATGTTGCAGCTCTGAGTCTCTTTTGCAGCTGATAGCAGAGGAATGGGACGGCTTGCCAAAGCAGTGATGTTCAAAAGGCTGATGTGGCTAAATCAACAACAGCAATAGAAGTGTATTATTTGCTGTATAAACACTTTATCACATAAAGATGTTGAAAGCAGTGAGATTTCATATCAGGATTTTTAAGGGACTATATATTCTTTACTTTTCTTGGCTAATCTTAAAATGAGATAATTATATGCATGGTACAGGCCTACACATAGGCATGATATAATAATAATAATCACCCCCAAGAATTATTGCAGAGCGTTAACATATGGATGTTATAACTGACTTTCATATATGTGTATATATATATATATATATATATATATATATATATATTTTACTTTCGTTTTTTTTTTTTTTTTAAGATTTATTTATTTATTTATTTGTTTGCGAGAGAGCATGAGAGGCGAGAAGGTCAGAGTGAGAAGCAGACTCCCCATGGAGCTGGGAGCCTGATGTGGCACTCGATCCCGGGACTCTGGGACCGTGACCTGAGCCGAAGGCAGTTGCTTAACCAACTGAGCCACCCAGGCACCCCTTTTTTTGACTTTCTTATATTTTTTAAAGCAACAAGCTTTTCTTAGGTTTCTAACATTATGTTTGACTAAGAAATGAACTAACAAAAAGTGAATTGGGGGAAATCGGAGGGGGAGACAACCATGAGAGACTGTGGACTCTGAGAAACAAACTGAGGGTTTTGGAGAGGAGTGGGGTGGGGGGTTAAGTGAGCCTGGTGGTGGGTATTAAGGAGGGCACAAATTGCATGGAGCACTGGGTGTGGTTTATAAACAATGAATTTTGGAACACTGGAAAAAATAAAATTAGACAATTAAAAAAGGGAAAAAAGAAATAAATATTTGACTAAAAACAAATGAAACCAATAATTTAGTACATGATTTTTGAAGAAGACAAGATTTATGGCCACCTCCATTATATGATGGCTTCTGTAGTCTAATTTCAAGATACAGACAAGAAATTCCCCCCTTCCCCACAAAAATGCCTTTTAAGGCTCATAGATAAGATTAATATGTAACCTATTGGCTATGTATTATTATCATAAAATATGGGGGTTACTGACAGGAAGCCTAAAAGGAGTAAAAGTAACAAGACACAACAAATGGAAATGTTTGTACACATTCTCTGTTGAGAAAATTGTGACGTTGTGTGTAGGTTTAGTGGGGGAAGAGTTAAGTGACTGATTAGTGCTGTCTTAAATGCTCCACAGAATTAGGGCAGGTGGGATATTTGTCTTTTATTTGCTGAAGTCATAAGTGAAATGGTGTCTTGATTTTAATCCAAAACAGAGAATGCAGTTCTGGTTGACATAAGTTGTTGGAAATATTCTACAAGTGGCTGCACCATTTTATATTCCCACTGGAATGAGGGTTTTTTCCAATTTCCCCAAATCCTTGCCAACACTTGACCTGCCATCTTTGGGTCTTTGGGTCATCTTTGGGTCACTGCCATTTCAGTGCTTATGAAGTGAGATCTTGTGGTCTTCATAAGTATCTCCCTGCTGACTAATGGGGTTGAGTATCTCTTCATGTGCGCATTGGCTATTCGTATATCTTCTTTGGTGAAATATCTATTCAGATATTTTGGCCACCTTTTTATTGGGTTGTTTATCTTCTTTTGAGTTGTAAGGGTTCTTTATATATTTTAGATAGAAGTTCTTTATTGGATATGTGATGTCAAATGTTTTTTAGTAAGTGGCTTGTTTTTTTATTTAGTTTTTTTTCCTAAGATTTTATTATTTATTTGAGAAAGAGAGCACAAAAGCAGGGGGAGGGGCAGTGGGAAAAGCAGACTCCCCACTGAGCAGGGAGCTCCAATTTAGGGCTCCATCCCAGGACCCTGACATCATGACTGGAGCTGAAGACAGGTGTTTAGCTGACGAGCCACCCAAGCGCCCCTACTTTTTTGATGGTGTAGTTGAAAGCACAAATATTTTGAATTTTAATGAAGTCCAAATTGTTACTGTTTCTTTTCCTTACGTATTTGATGAATTAAAAAAATCATTACAGGGGCACCTGGGTGGCTCAGTGGGTTAAAGCCTCTGCCTTCAGCTCAGGTCATGATCTCAGGGTCTTGGGATCGAGCCCCACATTGGGCTCTCTGCTCGGCAGGGAGCCTGCTTCCTCCTTTCTCTCTCTGCCTGCCTCTCTGCCTACTTGTGATCTCTCTCTGTCAAATAAATAAATAAAATCTTTAAAAAAAATCATTACATAATCCAAAATGACCACAATTTACTTCTATGTTGTCTTCTAAGAGTTTAAAGTTTTACTTCTTACATTTATATCTATGATACATTTCAAGTTACTTTTTAAAAAAAATTATTTATTTATTTGAGAGAGAGAGAGAGAAAGAGCATGAGAGGGGAGAAGGTCAGAGAGAGAAGCAGACTCCCTGCAGAGCTGGGAGCCCAATGCGGGACTCAATCTTGGGATTCTGGGATCATGACCTAAGCTGAAGGCAGAGACTTACCTAATTGAGCCACCCAGGTGCTCTCAAGTTACTTTTCATGGATGGAGTGAGGTAAGGGTTCAGATTCATCCTTCTGCATGAGGATGTCCAGTTGTTTTAGTACAATTTGTTGGAAAGACTTTCTTCCTCCATTAAATTGTCTTGGCATCTTTGTTCAGTAATAAATTTTTGTTGGGCACAATTATCATTGAAAATTAATGTGCATATATTTGGTTACTGTATACTGTAGTCAATATCCTCATGGTGCTCACAAAGAAACCTAGAGGTTAATGTTAAATCTATAAGTTAATAATATACAAGAGGTTGTGCCATTGTGTTGTCCTTGCTATTATAGAGACCATAACTAAATTCAAGAAAGATATTAATCATGTAATAATATACTATCACACTGTGATAAGTATTAAAATGATTTTTATTATGAAAAACAGCAGTTTAATTATAAAACTACCATCAATTGCACTTTTCTTATAGTAATGAAATATTAAATTTTATATTGATTTTATAATTTTAGATCTGGAAAATATTATCATGATATATTAATAACTTCAGTTATGTGGGTTATAAAAAGAAACTACATAACAAAAGTCATTTGCTGTGGTCTGAATGTTTCTGGCTTTCCAAAATTCATATGTTGAAACAAGCTTTAAGGTAGTGTTAGGAGATGGGTCTTATGGATGGTCATGCAGATGAAGCCCTTATGCATGGGATTGGTGCCCTGATAAAAAGAGACCTGAGATAGCCTCCGTGTCCCCTTCCGCCATGTGAAGACACAGTAAGAAATCCGCAACCCAGAAGAGGCGCTCTATGCTGGCAACCTGATGTCAGATTTCCAGGCTCCAGGACAGTAAGAAATATATTTCTATGGTGTATAAGTTACCTAGTCATGGTATTTTGTTACAGAAGCCCACATGGGCTAAGACATCCTCTAATAGATTAGTGAAGACGAATTTATTCACCAGATTTTACTGAGCACTGAGAGAAGCATTGAGTGAAACATTGAAGCATCTATGATAGTCTTTTGTAAATGTTTGCACTGTGATTTTCCCTTGAAGGTTAAAGCCAAGACTTCATCTGTATGACTCTGGGCAAGTCACTTAACTCTTTTTGCCCCAGTTTTTTTTTTTTTTCTCTGAATAGGGGATACTATTTTTTATCAATCTCATCATGTTATTGTAAGGTTTAAATGAGTTAATATATACAGAATACTAAAAACGGCACTTCACTCACAGTAAGAGTGAACTGCTATTGCTCATTTAAATGTAAACTTTTTGAGGGCAAAGATTTTGTTACTTTAATTCACTTATATGTTCCAATTTTCCAGAAACATGTCTGACACACAAAGTTAGGGTTTAACTATTTGTAGGAAGGACAGTTTAAGATATAGAATGCCAGTTTTCAGTAGGGCAAATTGTAAGAATTTATTAGACTAATGGCTCATGCCACTGAAAGTCTTTCTCATATCCTTTCCCTGTAAATATTTCCAAGGGTGGGCGGTGGAGGGTTGGGCGAGCCTGGTGGTGAGCCTGGTGGTGGGTATTATGGAGGGTACGTATTGCATGGAGGACTGGGTGTGGTGCATAAACAATGAATTTTGGAACACTGAAAAAAAAATTTAAAAAAATTTCCAAGGGTGAACAGCATGTCAGTAGCATTCCCTTTGTAAGCCACAGATTTGGAACAATATTGCCTATATTTATACAGGCATGTGAGCTAAACTGAGTAAGTGTAGAGCAAGACCTGAATGAACTTAGGGGAGAAAAAAGCCCTATTCTCTCAGAATACCCATTTAAAGAATCTCAAAGATTTTAGGGGAAAATCTTGCCAGAACTTTCAGATGGTAGCTGGTGTTGTGCAGAGGATGTAGAAGACAAAAGAAGAGTGAGAATGGAAAGTCTCCTTGGTTTCCACAAAGCTTCCTATAAAATTACTGAGTTTCCAATAACATTAAGGATGGTTTGAGAGGAGAGTCAGTTTCTAGAAACAAATTTAAATGTGAATACCACTGTAAAAGACCCTTTGGAAACTCTCACTGCTTGCCACTCGGAGCTAAATATCCACTCAAGTCTAGATTCTATCAAATGAAGATTCTTACTTTAAAAGGAAAAAGAAATTTGATCACAGCTGGGAGTAGGTAAAGTCAATTGCTGAAATGAATAGGAAAAGGACACAGTTTCAGAAAGAAAGTGAGAGTACAAAGTTTGCTCTTTCAATATGCTTCTTGACAGATGTGCCATCTCTGAGCATCTTTTCTTGAGGTAGTTAAGGAAGTGAGCCTCTGACAAAGAAGAGTTCTCATGGGCCTCCCAGTGTGGAAAGCAGCTTCTCTAATTGCATTTTGGTTGCTTTGAAAAGCCGTAGTTCTTGTGGTTTGAGCTTTTGTGGTTTTTTGGAAAAAGTTTAAGGAAAGCTTAATATGTTTATTTCTGGAAGCCAGGGAGGCGGATTTCATCAAACCATGTCCAGGGTATCTTTTATTAAAACTGAAATAAAATGCTTAATCGCTCTATAGCAAGTAGTTTAATGACTTGAGATGTTTCATTGCAATCTAGGTGAATAGTAATTTATCATAATCTTTTCCTCATTATCTCAATGGACTTGTTTCAGTTAAATATGTGTATATTGATTTATGCTTTGATTTGTTTTGGAAGAAGAACCATTCATTTTCAGATCAGTTCTGTGACTATGTCCTCTGCTGACAGCAAGTTAACAAAATATATGGCTGAGGTTTTCCAGATTTGCCATACTGGATACTGAATGAGAGGAAATAAGGACCTTAGATCCAGTTATCATAGAACAAAGCAAAACAAAACAAAAGCCCAAAGAGGAGGATAAAGCAGGAAAGTTGTGAAGCAAATGAAAGTTGGAATCACTGTTACAACTGGAAAAAAAGAGAGTTTGTGGGTTCCACATGCTACTGACAAAAATAATGTTAAACGTGCAAAAGTACTTTAAATTTTCACACATACTGTTATATTTGGTCCTTGCAGCACTGTTGTGACTGACACAGGCAGGCCGGGGTGGGCTTGTATGAACCCCATTTTGTAAATTGGAGAAGCTGGATGTTGTCTAAGGCTGCCATAACCAATGACCATAAACTCAGGAGCTTAAAGTGACAGAAATGTATTCTCTCACCATTCTGGAAGCTTGAAGTCTGAATTCATGTTGTCAGCAAGCCGGTGCTCTTTCTGGAGATTCTAGGGGAGAATCTGTTTTTTGTCTCTTCCAGCTTCTGTTGGCTGTCAGCATTCATTGGCTTCTGGCCACAGCCCTCCCACCCCTGCCTCTATGGCCACGTTGCCTCTTCCTCTTCTGTTCCGTGTCTCAGACCTCCCTCTTTCTCTTATAAGTATAGATTAATGGCCCACCCAGATAATCCAGGATGATCTCTTTATCTCAAGGTTCTTTACTGAATTTTATCTGCAAAAACCTACCATGCCCATGGATTTACAAAGTACACCCATGAAACTGTTTGACTCCCATGTATGTTAAAGACAATTGAAATGGTGTCATCTCAGAAAAATTAAGACCTTGAAATAGTACAAAGATGAACTCACAAAGATGAGGAAGTGTATGTGGAACTGAAGGGTCAAGTGGTCTTAAGAGATTTGAGATTCATAAGGTTAAACCAAAACTTCCCAATCGCAGATCTTTCAAAGTGTTCAATAATTTAGTTTCAGTGCATTTTGAATTTTCAAGGCAAATGCACTGTTTTCCAAGATGAAGAAGGTAATTCTTTTTTTCTGAACTTCAGGGAATAGAGGGCTTCAGAACGGTGGGAAACAGGACATCTGCTGCTCAACAAAGAGAAATTTAGCTCAATTCCCGTAAATAACCTGGGAGAATAAGAGTATGAATGGCTAGCATTTGTTGAGGATTTACTGTGAGTTAAGTACCACGCAAAGTGCTTTAGATGAATTAACTCATTTGATCTTTCTAAAACACCTGTGAGGAAGGTACTATTACCTTATATTATTCACTATATTATTATATTATTCATATTATAGTATTCATACTTATATTATTCATATTATATTATTCATATGTATTCATATAATATACATATATGAAGGTTCTATTATATTACTGCCTCCCAACTGAGGATACTGAGGCAAAGAGTTGTGTTCAGGCTCACCCAGACCTGGCTTCTAATCGAGGCAGTTTACCTCACCGAGCCTGCCATAGTAATCCCCACGTCATTCTAATATTAAAATGTTCTAACAGAGCCGTTCTGGTGCACGCAGGTAATTAAATATATATGCAGATCAGGTCTCAAGACTCTAGAAAGCAGCAGCCTGGGTTACTTTGGTCTGTGTCTGGCATCCGGGGAGCGAGGCTTGCTGTCCAATCAGTCCATCATCATTTCTGTCATTCACGGCTCTGACATGAAACGAAGTTTGTGCTCTGAAGGAGGAAAAGAAATATGTTGCTCTGTCCTCAAGACTTATGTCAAAAATGTCTCAGTCCTCAGGTAATTTACTTGGGCTGGTTCTATTCCTATTTACTTCAAAGCTTCAGTAGAAATGAAAGGGATGCAAAATGGTATCTGGTCTTGCAGAGAGACGTCTGGATTCTTCTCCTGGATCTGGCCTTGCTGACAGGAAATGTCCTCGGACACTCACAAGGCTCTGCTGAGGTGGAAGGTATTTATTTTCTTTTTTCCTAAATGAAATTCCAGATGGGTTTTGTTTGTTGATTTGTTTGTTTGTTTTAATGTCCTCCAACAAGTTTTCTGTAGCGCATTGAAAGCTTTTCCCCACAGTTAACGAGTACTGCCAACGCTCACCATTTAGTTTGGGAATGAAAGCTGAAATATTTTACAAGGAAGGAGAGATGATTAGGTAGTAGAATAAGACCACAGGCTCATAGAATTAAATCATTTATTGTTTGTAAAGTACTTTGAATGAATGCCTGCCACATAGAAGTGCTTGTCAGCTAAAGAAATAAAAATACAGCTCAGGGAGAGCTTGTCTTCTCTGGGCTAGTGCTGGAGGCTTCTGAGAAAATAGCAGGGGCATCAGCTGGTGCAGTGGGAGCAAGTGTTTGGAGGTGAGCTGTGCACAAAGTGTAATATGTAACGATTTCTAACTTTTTTAAGCCTTGGAAATTTGGCACAGTGTTGGATGCTCCTGGATGATGGCTGGCTTCTGTTCAGATGGAAGAAGGGATCCAAGGAGCCTCAGGAAGCATAGAGAGAGATTATTAGCATTGTTTTCAGACAAGGAAATTGAGCCTCAAAGAGATGAAGTTTCTTGCTCAGGGTCAGGCAGAGTGCCGAGGCAGAACCATCCTTCTTCGTTCTCATGTCATCAGTTCCATATCAAGATGCCTCCACTGTGCTACTCAAGGCAAATAAGCATGGTCAATAAATATTCTCATCAGAGAAAATATTTGTTTATTTTACTTTTTTGATCTTAACAAATTTGGTCCTTCACGAGAAGTCGTTCTTGTTGCAAAATTTAAATTGACAGGTTTTCTTTGCCCAAACTGATGCTTTCCATGATGGACTCTGAGAGTTGGGAAAGTGCTTATTAGATGGTATGAGAACTAGGGGAAGTTATGGGCCATGGGAGGGTGGGGATTTAAACATATTTAAAAACAACAGATGGGAACAGGGAAAGAATTTAAAAGTTCGGTTGTATGTGATCTGGATTTACTCACTCAACAAGTATTTTTTTTGAAAGCAGATGTTTATATTATATCAGTAGCTCTACCAGGCTTGGGGAATATAAAAATTAGGAAGACGTGTACCTTGTAATGAGCTTACAACTTAGTGTACACACAGTCTAATGGGGCATCTTGTTCTCAGAGGCACTAAATACTGGAAAAGAAAGCAGAAACTATTTATTATTCAATCACAAAGCTCATGTGTTCAATCAACAGTTATCTTCTACAGACAAAATGTACATGTATGTCTATCAATAGATCAAATAAATGTGTGGATGGATATCTGTATTTTCACTTTCTCTCTTACCTTATGTCAAAGTCTGGCCATGAGGAGGAAGGAAAGACTAGGACAATTTACATAAGACGTAAAATAAGAGTGCTCAGAAAAAGACTGACAAAATAAAGCCAATCAAACCAAATGGTGGGGGCACGTGGGTGGCTCAGTGGGTTAAAGCCTCTGCCTTTGGCTCAGGTCATGATCCCAGGGTCCTTGGATCCAGCCCCACATTGGGCGCTCTGCTCAGCAGTGAGCCTGCTTCCCCGCCTCTCTCTCTACCTACTTGTGATTTCTGTCTGTCAAACAAATAAATAAAATCTTAAAAAAAAAAACCCACAAAACCAAATGGTATTTTTACTATGATCATGATAACTAGGGACAATGTGTGTAATAACTATCTGGGTCAGAGGTCATGTGTTTTCACATGATGTGTCATTTGCTTACTTACCGTAGGCATTTTCCACTTCAGTAACAACCCAATTGTATCTTTCACTTAATAATCATGAGTAGTTCATATAATAATATAGGTACCAGCTTCCGTTCAGTATTAGTATTCACTAAACAATATTCATGAAACACTCAGCTCACAGAAGCATCTTACTTAAATCTCTCTCTCCATCCCTTGACAATACATATTGGACATTTACCATGAACTATGGCATATGTCTCCTAATATTTTCTTAAGACTTAAATTTCAGGGAGCCAGAAATAAAACATGGCAAAAGGTCCACACCCTGCTTCTTGTCCAAAAACCTCCAGATTTGCAGAGCGTGAGGTATACGTTCCAATTTCATAGTTGATATGAGAAAGTGTTACGGAATTAATTTTTAAATTGTACATATTATGAGAAGAGTATTCCTAGAGACCTTAAGCCTAAATGTGATTTAGAATAACCTAGTAAATAACAAAATTACAGTAATGGGGTTCACAAAATTACTACCTCATTTTTATCTTTCCACGAGTCTTCTTTACTTTCCTTATCTTTTTCTAAAAAGATTTTTTGCCCTCTGCTCAGTTCTCTGAACCTATTTTTGCTTTAGTATAATGGATAACTTTTAGTTCTATCAACCAGCAGAGCCTACACCTTATTCTTCAAAATAAGTGGATAAGCAATGAGTGCCTTCAGGCTGCTTTTTTAGAAAAAAAACCTTCAGTATGAATTTGTAGAACAATCTGGATCTTTCCTGTCTGTTATTTTTCACCAGGGGCAAATGGATCTACTTCACCCTTAAACCCCCATCAAGCAAGTTTGCCTTCCCTTTTCCCATCCCCAAGACAAATTAAGAATGCTGAAACCTTTCACTCATAACAAAACAGTGATAAAGCAGGTAACAAGACCTCACATTAATCAGGTCTTTCAAAGAAGAGGCCCCAACCTGTATGCTTTGTCTAGCCTGCTGGTAGGTGGGTTTTTTTCAGGCTCTTTTTAGGGTCCCAGCATTCTTTAGTCCCGCAGCACATTCTCCTTGGAAATGTTTCACTTTTCAGACAGCCTCTGTGTTGATCAAAAAACCCAGAGAGCGCTACAGAAATCTGAACTTCTAATGATCTTCTTTTATATTTTCTTACAATGGACAATGGCTCTCTCAATGCTAATGGCATCAGTACACAAAGAGGCAACAATGCAAAGGGATGGAGGGTGGAGAAAGAGTGGCCACTATCACAAGATGTGCTGTATCATCTCGGTGGAAAAAAATCTTGTTTTCTGTAGCCAAATTGTTGCTATCTCTTCTTGAAAATATTCAAGGCCCCTGCAAACCAACGCTGAGATGAGAAAAGATAAGAGTAGATGAATAATTTTCTTCTCAGGAAGAAACATTACTGTCAGTTACATGTACTACGGAGCCTTCTAGGGCATTTCTAATTCCTTTCACTACCAACGCAACAACAGAAAACCAACTCATTAATTCTGTTAAATTTCCTCCACGCAGTACTTGACCTTTTCCGGGAGAAATGAAGTATGCTGCCTCTGTGTGAGCACGATTATGTTGAGTCAAGCGCGCCCTCTACTGATCAATAGAAATATTACCAAATTGGTATTAAATTCAGCCCGTTACTGAAATGAGAAAGGAAAGATATTCGGGGCAGTTTTAATTTTAAGTATGTTTTTTGAAATATCATTATATGAGAAAATTACAAAAAAACTTTTGTATCAGATTTAATAGAAACAGAATTAAGTGTAAATCAGTTTTTACGATGTGATGTGTATAAGTAATTTACAAATTGACAGGATTTTTTGGGAAAAATTAAAATAGCTCATTCTCTGCATTCAAGATTTCTGTGACAAACACTGACATTTTAATAACATAAGGAAACAAGTTAGCATTATAAAGCAGGGATTGGCAAGCTTTTTTTGAAATGAGCCAGGTGGTGAATATTTTGTTTTGCTAGGCATCATGTCTCTTTTTCCACTACTCAGCTCTGCTATGCAAAGTACTCACAGTCAGTAGTGAATGAATAGGAGTGGCCGTGTTCCAATAAACCTCTGTTTACAAAAACAAACCTCAGGTCAGATTTGATCTATTGAGCAGTAAATCTGCAGGTTTGTTGAACCATAAAGGAATGTAAACATCTCAAAAGTGTTGCATTATTTTAAGAAAATTTACAGTGAGGTGGTGGCTGTGATTTCTGCTTGAACATTGCTATCACTTTCAAACATTTGGGAAGTTTTCTTTTTGATTAGTTCCCAGACCAAGCTGACAAATAAAATAATAAAAAAAAAAAAGAAGAAGAAAAATTATGCACTGAAAATAATGAAAATTAGAAGTGGCAGGAATTTTCGGAGGTCATTTAATACAAGTTTCTCATTTACACAGGAGGAGACTAAAGCCCAGAGGAATTCCTGAATGCTACTCTAATCACCTCTATTGTTCACTGAATTAGCCTTGGATGATTTTTGATTATTTTGGTAAGATAATTTGTGGAATATGTTTTTGAAATGAGAAGGAATTAAACAAATATTATTGTTATTAATATATTAGGAAAAGAGGGTGCCTGGGTGGCTCAGTCGGTTAAATCTCCAACTCTTGATTTCTGCTCAGCTCATGATCTCAGGGTTATGAGGTGGAGCTTTGTGTCAGGCTCTGTCCTAGGCATGGAGCCTGCTTAAAATTCTCTCTCCCTTTCCTTCTGCCCCTCTTCCTCTCCTGCTCAAGCTCTCTCTTTCTCTAAAAAAATACATGCACACACACACACACCCCCACACCCACACACACGTATAAAATTAGGAAGAGAAAATAAATAACATTTTCATTTTCTCTCCCTTTGAAAACCAAATCTACATAAATGAAAAAACCACAAGTTCATTAACCTCTTCCTTGATTGGAACCACTCCCAAATTTAAAGGTATGAACTCACATTAATATTTTATGTAAATATTACAATTTCATAGATTTTAGAATTTTTTATTGGCAATCGATTCTAGCTGTGACTGTAATTCACTTTGGTATTTGAGCAAAATTGTGACTTACGTGTGATAACTGAAGATAGATGTGTTTTCACCATTGGATTATTTTTATCAAAGGATGTCATTATGTGAAGACAGAATTTTTGTGGCAATGCGTATAACTAAGATTTCCCTGAACTTGATTCATTGCTGCCTATTGTGACCAAATAGTGAATTTTAAATGTCTTTCAAATTAAAGCTAACAATGAAGACTTGAAAAAAATCAATTCACCAATTATTCCTTTATTCAACTTTCTTTCAAAATAGTGACAGGCACTATGTTAAGTGATAGGGATGTATTTCTGATAAAAAATCCTACTTGGTTATTACCCTCAGTGAGCTTACAGACTATAGAAAAATTATTATTGGCAGGGCCTCGAGCTCTGACTTCAAGAACACAAAAATAAACATGACACCAAGTTTGTGCTCAAGGATTTCATACGGGGATAGAGAGTAAATGAGAAATAATGAGGCAAGGGTAAAAATATAATCAATATAAAATGAGAATAATAATTAACTGACACTAAAATGTCTGCATAGGGATTATTTTCTTATGAGACAATTTTGTGGTAGAGTGAATATTTGATCCAGGCCTTGAAGCCTGAATAAGGGTTGAACAAGTAGATATGAAGCAAGAGAGGAAAGAATGAGCTGACTTCCCTAACAACAGAAGCAGCATCATTAAAGATAAAAAAATGGGTTGTGTTTGGGGTATAATGAATAAACAATTGGGGTTCTAGCATGTATGCTTTTGTGAGAGGAGGGTTATGACAGGGAGGTTGTTTGGACCTAGACCATGGGGAATATTAAAGATAATGGAAAGCGGTTGAATAGGTAGTGGAGAGCCATTGAATGCATTTTTGGACAGTAAACTTAATTGGATCAACTTAAGGACATTTTATTTATAATCATATGAAGCCTGGCAAATAATGGAAGAAAAGTAACAAAGACCTGAACTTCCAGTGGTGTGTGTAAATAGACAGAAACTCAATCTGATTCCAGTGGTGGAGAGAAGTCTGCAAACCTGAATGGGGGATTAACTGAGGAACTTGTTGATTGAAGAAATGAAGGTGTCTTCCAGGACTGGTCACACATATGTCTAATAGGTTGGTAATGGCATTAACGGATGAGGAAACAAGAAAATATATCTATCTGATGGAGAAAATGCAAAGTTTTCTTTTGGCCTTATGGAGTTTGAAGTAAGAATAGACTATCTACATAAATCGTAGGAATTTGCCAAAGTTTCTGATTCTTAAAAGAGATTTAAATTTAGAAGTCATCTGTACAAAGTGGTAATTAAAGCAGTGGAAAGGGATGCTTTTCCTTTATGGCTCTAAAGTTTTAACTTTAATAGCACAAAACTTTTCATTTTAGTTAAACCGGAGCTATGAAATCTTTGGAAACCTAGGATATAAACTTATATGCACTACATATTTGATAAAAATCTCTTTGGTGCTTAAATTGGATGGAATTCCTTTAGGATGGTAGCATGTTGGACTTAGCAAAAAAAAATTTTTCCTCAGTGGGTAGGAAGGAAGAAAAATTAGCTATTGGTTTGGAAGGACTGCTTAAGATTTTGATATACTGGAATGTTACCTACTTGTCAGTAGGATGGAATAAAAAGAAAGAAAGAAACAAGAACTCCTTTCTCGGGGGGAGGGGCAGGAGGAAGCCATCTTACTCATTTTTTAAAGATTTTGTTTATTTATTGAACACATAGAGAGAGGGAGTGCAAACACAAGCAGGGGGAACAGCATGCAGAGGGAGAGGGAGAGGGAGAAGCACATATCCTACTTAGCAAGGAGCCCAATGTGGGACTCTATCCCAGGACCCTGGCATCATGACCTAGCCGAAGGCAGATGCTTAAGTGACTGAGCCACCCAGGCATCCCAGAACAAGAGTTCTTTAAAGAGTCTCTGCAGTCATTATTATTAAAGAAGACAGCATTAAAATTATTTTCAGGAAGTTGAGCTTATGAGCATGTAGAGTTTAGAAGGGGTGTACAGTAAAATCTCTTGTTTTCCAGCTTGTATTTTCATTCTGAGATCATTTCTAACCAGAATTATTAATTTAATCCCTCGTAATGTTTTATTGCAGCATTTGCAGAGCAGGAAAAGATTAATGGCTATGATGAAAGCCTCTCATTTGATCTAAGAACTTAATATTCAGCTAAAAATGAAGAACAAAGCCCTAACCAGAATGGTTAATATTGTGTGGAGTGAAGGCTCAGCAGCTCACTCTGAATGAAAGGAATAAGTCAACATTTTACTGAACAAAATAAAATACAGACCAGGATTTTATGAAATGGACAAGGAAATGGAGAAGGGACCAATAACATCCATCCATAATGCCCAATGCTGCATTTCTTTCCTCTTGTCACATCCCGTTTCCAGGTAAATGAAGAGCAAGGCAAATCCAGCCCAGTCTTTACAATGGTGCTCAGAAGGGCTCAGATAAGTTAGGAAAGGTTCAAGGAAAAGCTACCCATGTCTAATGATTGAAATGAGAAAAGATGGGACAATAACTATGAGAAATTATTGTGGTTATTTTAAAAATAAGATAATTAAACTTCCCATGTGGAACACTCTGAATGATTACATACCCTAGGAAAAAAGGAAAAGTATCCACAACTAATGCTTTGCATTTTCAAATAAATTAAAGGGAATATACAATATATGAAAGCATAAAACAGAGATGGAAGGGGGCACCTGGGTGGCTCAGTGGCTTCAGCCTCTGCCTTGGCTCAGGTCATGATCTCATGGTCCTGGGATCGAGTCCCACATCGGGCTCTCTGCTCAGCAGGGAGCCTGCTTCCCGCTTCCCCTCTGCCTGCCTCTCTGCCTACTTATGATCTCTCTCTCTCTCTGTCAAATAAATAAATAAAATCTTTTAAAAAATAAAATAAAAAAACAGAGATGAGGGGAATATTGAGGAGGATAATTTGAGAGACCTAGAGAAAGAAATTTAATGTAAAAGACATAAATTTGGAATGAATTGAACACAGTGAGATGGTTGAAATTTGAGCCAATGGTAAAGAGCCTAGGAAAATAATTCAGATTATATAAAAAAGACAACAGTGAAGGAAATTAGAGAAAATATAATATATATGAAAGATAATGAACCTTATTCTGGAGTTTAAAAAAACAGAAAATATTCCAAAATGCAATTTTAAAAAGTTCTTAAAATGATATTAATGTTATAACATCTGAAAATTGAAATGTACACCATGTTCCAGAACAATCAACACTAACCTATTTCAAGGTGAAGTTACTGATCCCAAGGAAAATTAAATGATTATTCAGGATTCAAGGAAAAAAACTTGCCTAAAAATCAAGACAATTTCTTCACAACAGTCAGAAGGCAATGGAAGAATATATCTGAAGTGTGGGAAGTGGAGGGCAATTGTTTGAAGAAAAATATTTACACCTGATATGTTTCAGTTGTGGTATAAATGTTACAGATGAATGGTTTCGAAAGTGCAAGGGCTCAGGGAATACAGTATCTATGATATCTATGATCTTCTTGGATAAAGTATATAATAAAGTCCACCAAGAGGATAATCAACATATAGGAGTCAGGGTTGGATTTAGAATTTAATGTAACCAGGGGTGACGTTTTGTTAGCTGAGTGTAATGGAAGGAAAGATCAAGGAATTGAAGGTATATGAGATGTGTGATACAGGATAAACAAATGTGGTCAGATCAGTGGACTGGAAGTTGTCCCGAGTTTTTGGAATGAGGATTATTGGAGTGATGGTTCTAGAGTGTGAGCTGTAAAGACAGGATGTGATGATCAGAGAATGGGTTGATTGAACGAACACTAGAGATGATGTAGTTATAGTGGAAGAGGTGGGATGAAGGATAAACTTACCGGAAGCAAAGAGGCCCAGAAATGGGGAGGTCAAAGTGTTGAGTCTATGGGTATTCTAAGTTAGTCAATTCGGCAATAGGACTAGTGGTTGGAAGAAAACCACTAAGTGATAAAATTCTCCGTGGATGAAGGATATTACGTTTGGATGGCATGTGCTCAGACTTTTCACGTGTTAGGAGGTAAGGATAAATTGCCTGGATGCAGCAAGGAGCAAGTCTTACACCTAATGGCTCTCTAGGTTTGGTGGTGTGTGTGGACTGGGACGAAAACCTCCTCTCTGAGAGAGCTGCAGGAAATCCGTGTCTCAGGAGACAGACTGGATTCATGAGCAAGAAGGGGAGATACATGTTTAAAAAAGAGGCTGAGGAGCGCCTGGGTGGCTCAGTGGGTTAAGCATCTGCCTTTAGCTCAGGTCATGGTCTCAGGGTCCTGGGATCGAGCCCCGCATCGGGCTCTCTGCTCAGCGGGGAACCTGCTTACCTTCCTCTCTCTCTGCCTGCCTCTCTGCCTGCTTGTGATCTCTGTCAAATAAATAAAAAAAAGAGACTGAAGAATAGATTATGCTAATGAATGAACATGACTTTTAGAGGAGGAATATCAAGGCTTGAGGAGAGGTGAATTACTGGGTTCCCATGTAAATGTACAAAACCATGTGAGATTAAAATCTGGGTAGGGGAGGTTGCCCAACAAGATTGGACTTCTTGAGGTGAAAGGGAATGAGGGTACAATGTTGATCTCTCAGGACAGGAAGTGGGTGGTGGATACATGTTCTAATAAAAGACTCCTTCTTGGCACTGACCCCGCTATTTAAGTTATTGTAATGAATGGTAATCCACAAGGGTTTGTAGGTAAGATTGGATAGGAAATGAGGTTTTACCAGAGAACACAGGTTTTTCTCTGGGCCCCCTTTGTCTAGTGTTACAAGACCAGAAGAAGCACAGTTGTACTTGGGCCATGTAGGAAAATTATTTGTGCAAAGTCAATGTAGCACCACTATCAAAACCTAACAAAGTTTTCAGTATACACACACATGCCTACATTAAGATCAATCATACTTATGGATAATAATAGCCAATAGATATAGCATTGATATTTTTGATGAATGCTCAAATCTGATTCATATTTTGGTGCCCCTTTGTGGGTTCCTTGGATGCCCCATTTTATCAAGTAGTTTTCTGACATAGGTGATGCACTCTTCAACTAACCTTCTGTGACACATCCTCAGAGCCTTTTCTTGGTGGGGGTCTGTGTACCCCGACTGACTGTCCTTTTTAAAAGATTTTATTTATTTATTTGACAGAGATCACAAGTAAGCAGAGAGGCAGGCAGAGAGAGAGGGGGAAGCAGCCTCCCAGCTGAGCAGAGAGCCTGATGCAGGAGCTAGATCCCAGGACCCTGGGATCATGACCTGAGCCGAAGGCAGAGGCTTTAACCCACTGAGCCACCCAGGCACCCCTGACTGTCCTTTTTGAACAGATCTTTTGAGAGGATTCAGCCTGCTTAACATCTTGTGCATCAAAGGAAGATAAGTTGGTTTCTTAGCTTTTTTCTTTCTTTGTCCTAATATTGCAGACAGCTCATGGCATAGATTTTTGCACTTGCTCTTCTCAGGCGAAGGTCAAATGACAATCTCTTTGCCTCTTATACAACAGGGAGCGAACTTCTGGCTCTAGCAATGGTCTTCTCAAATCTCTTTCTTCCATACTTATAAAGGTTGGTGAGTGAGAAAATAACACAGTTCTCCAACTTCATTGTTTCAGCCTCTTTAGTTGTAAACTGTTTCTTACCTTTGGGTGATTGTAAGCTTAAAGAGTTTATGACCACCCCTTCTGCAAATTTTGTACCTTTTATTTTGTTTCTGGACCATTTGTAACCTCAGCGAAGTTTAAGGCAAAAAAGATTCCCATTTTAACGTGCCATTATACAGTTATTCTTCCAAAGACTAGATACTCCTTAGCAAAAGACTTCCACTCTCGCTACCATGGTTTCAGTCTTAATTTATGGGACTTAAATGGGATTATAAAATATGTGCAATTTATATACGAAAATAATTTATTTCATTTTATTTGACTATAACAGAAATCAATATAGTGATGTAGCTTTGAGTTGGCCTTTGGTATCAGACAGACAAGATTCTAAATCTGGCTCCAAGACTGTGACCCTGTGACCCTGTATAGACTATGACCCTTAAGCAAGTAGATTAACTATTCTATAAATGGTGATAATAGTTGTTTTCATAAAGATTAAGATGTAAAATGTAAAGTGTAATATGCTAATCCTATTAAAGAAGTGATGTGGATTTTATAAGCCTCTTCTGGAAAATTCCTCCCAATTCATTTAAATACTATGCTAATGCAAAAACTTGACAAAAAATGACAAGAGGGGCGCCTGGGTGGCTCAGAGTTTAAGCCTCTGCTTTCAGCTTGGGTCATGGTCTCAGGGTCCTGGGATCAAGCCCCACATCGGGCTCTCTGCTCGGCAGGGAGCCTGCTTCCCTCTCTCTCTCTGCCTGCCTCTCTGCCTACTTGTGATCTCACTCTCTATATCAAATAAAAAAAAAAAAAGATTTTAAAAATGACAAGAAAACTACAGACCAATGGCTTTCGTGAATATAAATGCAAAAATTCTATAGAACTTCAGTAAATCAAATCCAAAAATATTTATAAAAAATAATATATCATGAACAAGTGGGGATTATGCAAGAGTGCAGCTTGGCTTAATATTTGAAATTCAATCTACATAAGCTACTACATTAACAGATTACAAAAGAAAAACAATATGAATGTCTCATTAGATGCAAAAAAAAAGCTTTGACAAATCCAACATCCATTTCTGATAAAAGTTCTCAGCAGGGAAGGGAGTTTCCCTAGCCTCATATGGGTGTCTATGAAAAACCTGTCGTTAACATGAACCTTAATGATGAAAGACTCAATTCTTTCTCTCAAAGAATAGAAACAAATCAAGGATGTCTGCTTTCACCATTTCTATTCAATCTTGTACTAGAGGTACTTGCCAGTGCAATAGGAAAGAATAACAAATAAATGGTATATAAATAAGAAACACAATTGTAAAACTAATTTTATTTCAGATGACATGAAACAAAATTCAATTGTATTTCTACATACGCATAATGAGCAATCAGAAATAAAAATTTAGAAAGTACATTAAAATAGCATTGAAATAATTTGGAATACATTTAACAAAAGATGTGTGAAACTTATACCTGGAACACTATGAGGTGCTAAGATAACTTAAAGAAGACCTAAATAATTGGAGAAATATATTGTGTTTAGATTTAGATGACAATATTGTCATCTTTTTAAATTACTTTATATATTCATCACAATCATAATCAAAATCACAGAAGGTCTTTTTCTGGAAATTTAAAACATTATTCTAAAATTTATATAGAGATGCAAATGATCTATGTATTACAAGAAAGCTGAAAAAGAAAAAATTTTTTAGGTCTTCTCTACCTGCTTTCAAGACTTACTCTAAACCTTCTGTAGTCAAAAGAGTGTGATATTGTAACAGAGATGAAATTAATAGGCAATACAGTAATTGCAGTGGACTTCAGTACCCCACTTTCAACAATGGATAGGTTATCGAGCCAGAAAATCATAAAGAAAACATTGGATTTGAACAATACTTTAAACCAAAATGACCTGAAGACATATAAAGAACGTTCCATGCAAAAGCGGTTGAATACACAGTTTTCTCATGCACATATATAAACACTCCGCAGGATAGAGCATATGTGAGATCACGAAAAACTATCATCAAATTTAAAAGGATGTAAGCATACCAACTATCTTTCCTGACTGTAGTAGAATGAAACTAGAAATCAATAATGGAGGAAAACTGGAAAATTCACAAATATGTGAAAATTAAACAACACACTCCTGAGCAGCCAGTGGCTGAACAATTCAATCAAAAGGGAAATAAAAGCATATCTTGAGACAAATGAGAATGGAAACACAACACAGCAAAACTTATTGACGGCAGCAAAGCAGTACTAAGAGGGAATTTTATAGTGGTGAATGCCTACCTTAGGTAAAAAAAACAAAACAAAACAAAAAACACCCTCAAAAAACCCAGCTAACTATATACCTGAAGGAACTAGAAAAACAAGAACAATCTAAGCCTAAAGTCAGGAGAAGAAAAGAGATCAACAAGATCAGAGTAGAAATAAATGAAATGGGGACTAAGAAGACAGAAGAAAAGATCAAAGAAACGAAGAGCTGATTTTTGAAAAGATAAAACAGACAAAGCTTTAGCTAGACTTATTCAGAAAAAAAAAGAGTGTTCAAATAATAAAATTATAAAATTAATTTTAATATAAAATGACAAAGGGAAGAGGAGCTATTACAATTAATACCACAGAAATACAAAGAATAATTAGAGACTATCTGACCAATTATATGTCAACCAGTTGGATAACCTAGAATAAATGGATAGATTCCTAGAAACGTAAAACCCACCATTTAAATCATGAAGAAATACAACGTCTGAAAAGACCAATAACAAGCAAGTAGAAAAACCAGCAAATAACCCGATTAAAACAGGCAGAGGTCTTGACTAGGTATTTTTCCAAAGGAGATTTAAAAATGGCCAGCAAGTCCAGGAAAAGGAGCTAGGATCACTCATCATCAGAGACATGCAAACCAAAACCGTAATCACTCTCTCAAAGAGGCAGCTGCTCGCTCATGTTCGCAATAGTCAAGACAGGGAAACAATCTAAGTGTTCACGGCAGATGAATAAAGAAAGGAAAAGTGGTTTATATATCCAATGGGATATTATTCAGCCTCAGGAAAGAAGGAAGTCCTGACATTTGTAACAACATGGATGGAACTTGGAGGCATTGAGTGAAGTAAGTCAGACAGGGAAGGACAAATATTCTATGATCTCACTTGTATGTGGGATCTAAAGACGTTGAAATCATGGAAACGGAGTGAAATGGTGGTTATTATGGGCTGAGGGGTTGGGGATATGGAGACACGCTGGTGAAAGGATACAAACTTCTAGTTCTAAGAGGATTAAGTTCCAGGGGCCTCATACACAGCATGGTGACTTGTCGTAAGCAATGCTGTATTGCATAATTGAAAGTTGCTAAGAGAGGAGAGCTCTAATTATCTAATCTAATGACAATGACAATGAAATGATCATTATGAGGTGAAGGATGTGTTAACTAACATAACTCTTCTACATTTCTCAGTATGTATGTGTATCAAATTACCACATGGTACACATTAAACTTACATGATGTCTCAGTAAAGCGAGAAAAAAAATCGTGATACTGGTATAGAGATAGACAAATGGGTACATGGAATTCAGTGAGGATACAAATCCAGTGGGGAAAAGGACAATCCTTTCCAGAAACAGTGCAGAACAATTATACAGCCACATGCAAGAAACTGAAGCTTGACTCTTTCCTTACAACAAAAGCAAATTCTCTTGAACTTGTCCAAGAACTTAAATGTAAGAGCTTACACTCTAGAACTTCTAAAGGAAGTGGAGATGGAGATGGCTTAACTGATGTTAGCCTCGGAAAAGACTTCTCAAACTCAGCACCAAAAACACAACCCATAAGAGAAAGGTAATCAATATAGTCAGTGTTATCAAAACAAAACTCTTGAACTCTGTTAAGTAAATAAACCCGGGAGACAACATTGCAAAACTTGCATCTGATAAAGGACCTATATTTAGAACATAAAAAATGTCTTACAACTTAATATGAAGTATACAGTGTAATAGAAAATAGGCTAGACATTTGAATAGATATTTTTTCAAAGAAATTATACAGATGGCACATAAACACATACGAAGACGTTCAAGACCATTAGCCATTATGGACAATAAATAACACTGCAATGGGGGATGGCTGGGTAGCTCAGTCGGTTAAGCATCTGCCTCTGGCTCAGGTCATCATCCCAGCGTCCTGGGATCAAGTCCTGCATTGGACTCCTTGCTCACTGGGGAGCCTGCTTCTCCCTCTTCCTGCCACACCCCCAGCTGTGTTCACTCTCTCTCTGTCAAATGAGTAAATAAAATCTTAAAAATAAATAAATAAATAAATAAATAAATAAACTGCAGTGGGATGCCACTGCTCACCAACGTGAATGACTAAAATTTTAAAAGTTTGACCATATCAAATGTTGGGAAAGATGTAAATTTTCATACACTACTTTTTTCCTTTTGGAAAAAAGGTTAGCATTTTCTTGAAAGTCTACATACACCTACCATATGATCCCACCATTCCATTCCTAGGTATTTACCCAGTAGAAGTGGAAGTACCTGTTCACAAAAAGGCTTGTATGTGGATATTCTTAGTGGCTCCATTTGTGAAAGCTTAAAATTGGAAATGACCATAATTCCCATTAACTGTTGAATGGATAGGAAATAGAATATCCATACAATGAGAAGAAATGAATTACTGACCCATGCAACAATATGAATGAATTTCAAAATGATGACATTAAGTGAATGAAGCTAAGTCAAAAGAGGATATACTGTAAAATGCCATTTATATAAAATTATAAAAAATGCAGACTAATCTATCATGATAGAAAAGAGCTCAGTTGCCTGGGGATAAAAAGACAGGAGAGGTACAGAGATCCATTATACCAGGAGTGCTCAACACATATTGGCTATTATGGTAATACTAGTTATTGTTATTATTATGAGCCTCTCATAATAATATGAGACTCTCCCCACCCCTAAATGGAGAAGGAACAAAGGAAGGGGGAGTTTTTAGCTTGAATAAAAAATGACAGAAAATCCTGATGTTTGATTCTAAAGATTAGATCAAATTTCTTTTATTACATGGAATAGGGTATTGAAATTCAGGTTGAGTTACAGAAAAACATCCACATTTTTAGCAACCCAGAATATCTTTGAACTAATCTACCCTTTCCATGCCCAAGCATTTCTGCCATCCCCTTCCCCAACCCACACACACCATGGCTGTAAATCCTGTTTTGCATTTTCGTGTGTCTGATAAGTTACCATATCATGTGAGAGACCAAAAGCCATAGTTTCATATATCAAAAGCTAGATTCTAAATCTGCGAAAAGTCAGAAGTGAGACTAAAAAGATCACACCAGGAGCAACATTTTGGGTGTCCTGTTTCCCTTTGCATCTTGTCTTCCTTCCTGGGCCAGTAACCCCCTGGAGCAATCATATTTGTCTGTTGGCTGGTTGACTCAAGTGATGTTTCTTTATATTTGACATCCTTTGGGCAACACGAGGGACAAAGATTCCAGGGCCTGAAGGAGCTTTGCCATGGTTTTTACCAAGAGGCTGTGCTGTTTCCCATAGGAGTGAATTTGGGAATGTGCAGATCTCTGCTTGAATTTTAAACGTGGGGCCAGGGGTGCTGGGGTGGCTCAGTTGGTTAAGCCTCTGCCCTGGGCTCAGGTCATGATCCTAGCAACCTGGACGGAGCCCCACATAGAGCTCCCAGCTCAGCAGGGAGTCTGCTTCTCTCCTTCCCTATGTCCCTCTCCCTGCTTGTGCTTTCTCTCTCTCTCTCTGTCTCAAATAAATGAATAAAAATCTTTAAGAGATAAATTTGGGGGCAAAGCTGTTAATGCTCTTGTCAAAACCAAGAATTGTCTCACTAAAGGCACTAGCAGGGAGAAACACTGAATTCTATTCTATGTTATACAGAAAAAAAAAAAAAGTGGGGGGGAGTCCAGGGATACTATACTAAATGATCCTCATGCTCTCTCAAGTGTATTTCTCTTATAAGTGGAAGTTTGGGCTCTTGTTTTATATTCTGTTATGATTGTCTTGCAGTGGGAATGGGAACATATTTATCTACATTAAAGATGATCTTACTATATGCCATTGATTTTAGTACAACACCAAATGGCTTCTATCCTCGGAACACTAGAAAAAGAGGAAAATCATTTCATTACAAAGTTACCAGAAATAGTCTAAGGTTAAAAGAGAAGTGAAGTCAGAGACAGTGAGAGCCTAGGACTTCTAATTGTTATTTCACTGCTTGTGTTACCGTTGAATTGGGATGTTAGCAATTTCTTAAAAATCACCAAATAAATAATATAAATTAGAAAAGGATACAGGCATATCCTTAAAACCATTGAGAAATGGGGATTTACTTTATATTTTACTCACTTTATTCTATTTTCATTGACAGCTTGGGAATGTGGCCTTGGAGTTTGACCTGCTAGCTCAAATTCCAGTTCTGCCATTTGATGCTGTTTATTCTGACATCCCAGTTTCTTCGTCTGTGTAAAGGGGGGAATTTATGATTGTTTGGAGAATTATATAAATAATTTATGTTAAGTCTCTACCGGTGCCTAGAACAGGGTGAAGCCTCAAAAATTAGTATAATTTTCATTTAATCTCTACACAGGTGCTGAGATTCTAATAAATACTTATATAGCAGAGTTAGAAACCTCAAATCTGCTCTTCTCTAGAATTTTAATACACTCATAATAAGAACCATATAATTTGGAAACTGTTGTATATGTTTATAAGAATCCTACAATTGTGGGGCGTCTGCGTGGGTCAGTCGGTTAGGCGTCTGCCTTTGGCTCATGTCATGATCCCAGGGTCGTGGGATCAAGCTCCATGTCAGGCTCTGCTCAGTGGGGAGCCTGCTTCTCCCTCTCACTTTGCATCTCCCCCTTCTTGTGCTCTCTCCCTCTCTGTGTCAAGTAAATAAATAAGATAAAAAAAAAAAAGAATCCTACAACTACCTTTGAAAATGACATAATTTAAAGGCACAGTCACTTTTTGTCTCCTGACCCCAGAAAATCTTGGCCCATCCACAAGTCTGACAAGGGAAATGATCCTGAGGCTGATGACATGGGCTCCATGGCAATTCGTGTGGGGTTGAGGATTTATGATACAAAGTCACTGTTTCTTTGAATTGTACACATTTTTAATCATCTAGCTAAGTGTTCTCCATACTTGTAAAACTTTGCTTTCTTTCACTACTTTCCATTACTTACATTTATTTTTAAACATGTTATTGGTGACTGTAAACTTCCCCTGTCTCCCTGAAAGTTTGGAAGATTCTTTTCAAGTTTTCCTAGGCTTCAAATGTAAACAAGAATGAATTATTGACATTTCTATTTTGTCTCTCTTTTTATAGATCTATTATGATATTTTACTGTGGAAACCACACGTTAAACTGTAAAAACCAAATCTTGAATTGTCCACTAGGTGGAAGCCTTGTTCTTCAATTAAATATAGATTTTCCTTTTTTTTTTTTAAGTGAAATTTATATTTTTTCCCCCCTTGTAAAAAGTTGAATGCATCAGTCGTGGTCCTAAGACCTCTTCTTAAAAAGTAGTAGTTGTATCTTGGCTCTTTTGAGGTTGACAGCGGAGGATTCACTTAGGTGGATGTGTTGATCTGTTACTCCAGTAACAATCTCACATGGAACATTGTTCTCCACAGACATGTCACACTCTTCTAAGGACTAAATCTGACGACTTCCTTTTGTCTCTTTACATGGCTGATTTACAGAAATCAGCCAAATTATATATGTATATTTTTTTACCAGTCTTCATCATTCCACCATTTTCATGGAACTCTTCACAGCAAATGTAACAGTAATATGTATGTTTCTGACACTATCCAAGCAGATTTATTAAACAAACAAACAAACAAAAAAGGGTAACTTTTAATGGTCTGTTTGTGTTTGAATTTTTTAATAATTCAAAGTAAGCAGGATTTAATTTTATCAAATCGTATCATTTGAGCAATGTATAGGATAGTAGAAAATGTTGGAATGATGAGAATGCATTAACAGGTAATCAAGGCGGCAGAAGTTTAGAATCCATCATGCTGGGACATCTAGGCTTGTTCAAAGCACAGTCGTATTTTTCTGGTGCTTAAGACATTTCGAGTTAGGAAGAAGGATGATGCAGCCACTTTGTAAAATAGTTTGGCAATTTCTTAAAACGTTAAACATAAATATATCACATATCATAAGGCTCAGCAACTTCCCTTCTCATTATGTAGCCAAGAGAAATGAAATTATGTATCTACACAAAGACTTAGACATCAGTGTTCATGAGTAGTGTTATTTATGTCAACCAGAAAAAGGAAAACAATCCAAATGTCCATCAATTAGTGAATAGACAAACAAAAAAATGGTGCATCCATACCGTGGTGTACTACTGAGCGATCAAAAGTCGTAGAGTCATGATGTGGACTCCAGCATGGATGAGCTCCAACAACATGTAAAGGAGAAGAAGCCAGACACAGAAGATGACATATTGTATAATTTTGTTTCAAGGAAAAGTACAGAAAAGGTAAATTTATGATGACGGAAGGTAAATTAGTGGTCACCTGGGAGTTGGAGTGGGAATAAGGAGTACCTTCAAACAGACTTGAAGTTTCCTTTTGTGGTGATGGAAATGTTTTACAATTGGGTGGTGGTGATGGGGGCACAACTCTGTACATTTTTTCAAAGTTATTGAAATTGTACCCTTAAGTTTTATTGTGGGTTTGTATCTGTTAAAAAGTGGTATAATAAATTGGAAAGTGAGAGGTTCTTATAAAATCCAGAGAGAGAAACTTGTTAGGTAGTCCAGCTTCCAGGTCATCCCAGCTTCTTGTCTTAAAGTTTCAGAAAAGAGTAAGAATACATGACTTTCATTTCTTGTACGCTGAAAAAAATAGCCAACTGCTCCTGAATCAAAACATCAGAATTCAAGCTGTGGGGCTTGTGTTTGCCAGCGACCTATGAGACTTTCCTGTAGCTCACACAACCCACCACTCACTGAATGCAACCAGACTCTATTAGGTCTGGTCCTTTTCTCTCAAGGAAGCTAGACACTATGTTGTTTCTGTATCTTGTGCAATTTAATGTTATTATTGGGAAGTGAGGTGATCCAAAGAAAATATATTTTTCCTGGGTAACTTTTGACAGACTGCAAACTTTGTCCACCTTCTCAACATACCTTTGAGATCTTCCTTTGCCATTGTCTGGCCAGAACATAGGGTTGTTTTCTCTGACATCAGTAATGGTGAATTTATGGCATGACATGGGTCTAAAAACTCCCTCACTTAAGACCTAAATCTGAAGAAAATGGATGAATATTCACAAATATATTGATAAATCTCACTTATAGAAATGAATTTTTTCTTACCTCCCCTCCAAATCCTACTGATAATTGTTATAATTTTGAGTCATTGAAAATGCTTAGAATTTGTTTTACAAAACCCATCCCAAACCTGCTCAGATATAAAAGGAAATGGTTATATGTTTGCCTTCATAATGCATCTGCATTTTCCATTTTGGAGGGCAAATACCGCTTCCTTTGTGCCTTTGGGGAATTTTCCTTGTTACCTTGTGAGTGTTCTTGGACTCACTTCTTTCCTTTCCTTCCCTGGGCCAGGCTTTCAGTGGTTTCAGGGTCTTCCTGAACCTCCTTGAAGAAAAAGTCAATGCTGTCAGTGATGGCCAGCAGATGAACTCTGCTTTTGTCTCTCATCAATTTCTCAAGATGTGAGGGTGATCAACGGCTAACTCTTCTGGTATCAAGCTTGGTTCTTCCCTCCACTGTGCAGGAAGGACCAAAGTTAGCCTTTCAATCAATTTAGACCAGAGAAGTTCTCTTTCCTTTCATGAACATACACCAACTTCAGTTGGAAGAAACTTTTCATTTGTTCCATTATAAGAAGCCTCTGGATGAGGATTATGGGTGAGTTTCAAGAAAACTATTATTTTCTAGGTTCTGCAAATTATTTTCATGGTTGGTTTGAGCATTTCAACTTTTTGTCAGTGAGCTCCTAACAGTCATATTTTTTTAAGCTGGCATAGCTGTGGACGTTCTCTTCCATGGCGAAGTTGTTACTATGGTGATTGTGACTAACTGTAGAGGCTAAATACCTTTTGTTTGTCTATTCTCTCTGCCTTCATTGCAGTTCTCAGTGTTGCTTGATGAAAAAATCCTTTCCACTTTTTTTTTTTTTTTTTTGGCTGGATACTTTCTTCACAAACTTGGTAAATGACTCCCTCTCTTCTCCAGACCCCTCCAGCATTTTATTACTCTCCAATAGATACAATCTTTAAATCTTTTTTCTAAACAACCAAAATTGGATAACATGGTTATATAAAGGAACAACTTTTTTCCTGAATTATTACTTTGAGAAGAAAATTTTTACAAAGATTTTTAATTTTTAAAGATCAAGTATATTTCTTTTTTTTTTTTTTTTTAAAGATTTACATATTTATTTGAGAGAGAGAAAGAGAGAGTGAAAGGGGAGGGAGAGCGGTAGAGGGAGGGATTCCTGAAGCACACTCTCAGCTGAATGTGGAGCCAGACATGAAGCTTGATCCCAGGACCCTGAGATCATTACCTGAGCCCAACAAAGATCCAGCTGTTTTATCTGACTGAACCACCCAGGTGTCCCTCAGGAAGATTTTTAAATGAAGTAGCTTTTAGATGTATGTTATGTCCATTGTCATTGAAAATAATAAAATCACATAACATCTGAACTATTGTGAAAAATCCAAAATTTATATGTATAATAATTTATATGTATAATAATAGAAGATATTTCATTCTATTTGGCTTCTGTTGATTTGCAGACTTACCTTACTGTCTCTCTGGAGCTGGGCAGTGTAGTCCCTGACAGAAGAAAGCCATGCTCCCCCAAATCTGTAACTTCCACAGTGTTTTGCACATTAGAAGTCTTCAGTGATACAAAGCCCATGAAACTCCCCAGAAGAGTGACTGACACAGAGTGAGAGGTCCCAAAAGATGTGTCCTTCCTCCTTCTGTTTTCTCAACTTAATGGGGCGGGATTTAGTTTTAACCAGAGACACAGTGATGGTGAATGCCACGTAGTCACTAGGGATTCTACCCTTTTTCTTGTTTGTTTTTGCATGCCAGTTTTACAATGCTTTTGGTTTCAAATGGAATAATAGTATATTACTTTTGTTGGTATAATTGGTAATTATATATTATATGGAGCCAAGAAGCAGATTATTTTTCTCTTCAAGACTTTTCACTTCCCCATTTGGTTATTTTCTTCCTAACATTTTCCCAATTAAACATTCCTTCTTCTCACCATAGCACCCAATTGGCGATTAGACCTCACCTGGTAAATTCCACTCCCTAGTCCAAACTGTCTATCTTTCTTTTACTCAATAACTGAGTGCTTACGGGGTGCCAGGCTCTGTACTAGGCCTGGCTCTGGTATTAAAACAGCCAACTCATTACCGTTTCTGTCTTTCAAAACCATTTTTAAAAGTGATCTTCAAAATGGAATCAACAGATAATGATCAACTGAGGTAAGGAAATATTTAGAACGTCTATTTACCTTTCCAAAAAAAAAAAAAATCTTTATTTCTATTTCTTAGAAGGTACATTATACATTAGCATAATAGAACATGTGTATTGTTTATAAAGTGTAAAATCCATAAATACTAGAAGTGCATACTCGTACTAGTTGCTGATAGAGGTTTCAAGCAAAAATGTTTTCAGGCCACTGGTTTAGCACATTAGTGGTATTAACCTGTGGCTTATGAGAAGTCTTAGACCCTTTACCTATCCAGAGTATTTATGAAACCTCTCACATCAGTAAACAGTAAATGTAAATGTAGGTAAATATAGTGTACTTACTGTTTAAATTCAGTATCAAGAGAAGTCCCCTAACACCTTATCCCCCAATCTGTTTTCTGTTCTTAAGTGCCTTATATAGAGGAAACTTATGGCACTAGCATGACCTCGTGTCAGTAAAATAAGAAAATAAACAATCAGAGCACCCCATGGTTAGGGAGAAGTATTAGGTATGTTGGCAACACTCTGAGGGGCAGCCTGGCCGGTTCTTAGGGTTAAGAGGAACTTTTCTCAGTAGCATCTAATCTGAAACTTAAAGTTTACATAGAAATGTGTTAGCAAAGAAGTAGGAAAAGCCTCTGCAAAGACTTAAGAACATGCAAGCATTCCAGCATTGAGAGAGTATGTGAATTAAACCCATGGTGGAAGTTTGGTGTGTAAAAGTAAGGAGGTGAGAGATGAAGAATGAGAGCCAAGCAGGACCAGACCACGGAGAACCTTGTTAAGAAGTTCAGCTTACTTCCCGAAGTCAATGGGGAGCCATGGATACCTTTTAAGCAGAGACATGACATGGTGAGATATGTGTTTTAATTAATTAATTAATTTATTTATTTTTTAAGATTGTATTTATTTGTCAGAGAGAGAGCTCTCGAGCAGGGGGAGCAGCAGGAAGAGGGAGAAGCAGGCTCTGAGCTGAAGACAGATGCTTAACTGACCGAGTCACCAAGACATCACAGTTTGATTTGATTTGATTTACTTTAAAATGAGAGAGAGTGAGAGCAGGGAGAAGGGTCAGAGAGAAGGACAGAGAGAATCTCAAGCAAACTCCCTGCTGAGAGCAAAACCCTGTGTGGGGCTCGATCCCAGCACCCTGAGATCATGGCTTGAGCCTATATCAAGAGTCAGACACTTCACTGACTGAGCCACCCAGGAGCCCCAGGATGTATTTTAGAAAGACATTTTCCTAACTGCAGTCTGATTGTATGACCATAGTTGCTAGTTTTCCAGGATAGGTCCGATTTCTTTTTATGGTCCTGCTATAAATGTCAAGACTGCCCGCTTTCAATAATAAACTTTCATTTTGATGATATATAGTTTTCCAGAGTAGACTGAAGGAAACAAAGTAGCATGAGGATCTTGGTTGCACTTCGTTGCAGTCTTCTGGAGGAAAGATGACATCTTGCATTAAGTTAGTGATAGTAAGGGTGGACAGAGTAGAGGGTAGGTATTGGTAGTAGTGATATGTAACAGGTATATATGGAACAGGGCATGGTTGATTTGATATGAAGAATGAGAGAGAACAACAAAGACTAGGATACGCAGGTTTCTTCTCTGGCAGCTGGGTAGGTAGAAGACTGCTTACCGAGATATGGAATACCAGAGGATGGATAGTTTGGGGGATGGAGAATAATAGCTGAATTTTGGGAACCGTGGAACAAGATGTCTGATGATGATGTCTGAGAGATCTGGTAGACATTTTACTATACCGATCTGAACTTCTGAATAGAATTCTGAACTTCAACTAGAGATTTCAGGGTTGTCTATATATATGGCAACTGAAACAACTTGAGTGGACGAGATGGTCCAGATTGAAGATACAGGGAAGAGGAGAGACCTGGGGCAGAGTCCTGGGGAACTCCGGCACCTGATGTGACTGTGAAAGAGGAGTAGCTTATGGGAGAAATGGTGCAAACAGGGCTGAGAAATAGGAAACAAGGAGATGTGATGTCTTGGTACCAAAGAAAGGGGATATTTCAAATGAAGGAAGATGTCAACAACTTTGAAGGCTTTACAGAATGAGAACTGAAAATAACCGGTGGGTCTGTTGATAAGATGACCTTGCAAGGGAGGTTTAGCGAAACGGCTATGTAGCACTTGCCAAAGTCAAGTGGGAAAATACCTCTTTTCAGAAATCTTAATACTTCAATGTGTGTCTCTGTTAATTGAAAAGAGATAGTAGTGCACGAATTAAATCCTTTATTTTATGAACTAATGTTTTCAATTTCCAGGAAAACAGAACAATTGACCTGGGTAAGATACTTGTGTCCTTTTAAAAAAAAAGCCCACAGGGAGGTTAAGAGTAAGAATGTCTCGCTCTAAAGAAGACCGGTGAGAAAGATCTTTACTACCTGTGTGAGGGAAGTTTTAAGGTCTCCTTAAATGTCATTACATAGTCAATGGCCTGCTTTTCCTATAGAGAAGGCAAGAACCTGCTGTAATTTTCCCTTTCCTTGGTTCTTATAGCCTAAATGCAATCAATTACCTGCTGTCATTCGCCGTGCACTATTTTTAGTACCTGCTTTTTATAATTATCAGTACGTGTCAAATGCTCTGACCATTAACTGGTGGGAAGCCAGATGGAAGAAACACAAACTGTGTGGGGTGTGGCTTCAGACAGTCATAAGAGTTCAGGCCCTGATATCAGACAGACCTGATTCTGCACCAAACCTCAGTTTCCCCATCTGTAAAATGTGGATGTTAATAGTTGTCCTCATCAAGTTGTTCTAAGGCTTATGTGACATAAGATGTAGATAAAGCATTTAGTTTCCTGGTCCATAGTAAACCCCCATATAAAAGTTCATCACCGGATAGATAAATTATTGTTTCTTTTTTTCTTTCTTTTTTTTTTTTTTTTTTTTTTTGTAAAATGTCATTTGAAAAAGGCTTTGTGTATGAGGAGAAGCCATTTCAAGGTCAGGATTAAAGTCACTATCAGAGCTGTAAGAATAGAGTTGATAGTGCGTTTATCAGCAATATTCATTTGCCTGCTGTATTGGATAATCTTCTTAGTGTCAGTCAACCCTCTTCTGCTTCTGCCTTGCATTAGCAAAAACTCAACTGTCCTTTCCTGCTTTATGCTGCTAATTGATGATTGTTGGCATCCCCATTTCCTGCAGAAGAATTTTGGTTCTTTGGGGTATCATTTAAATGTTACAGGGTTTAGCTGAATCTGCAAATAAATAAATAAATAAACCCAAGTCACTGGGCACAGGGGTTCTTAATTGTGTGATGATGTTTGTAGCATATTTAGCCAAAGCTGTTGGAGGCTGGGGGTATATCTACCATACTTAACAATGTTGGAAGGTCAGCTCACAGTGTTTTGAGGAGTCTTAGATGTATTTGTTTTAAGATTATTAGCATTATGAATTTATTAACTACCAATATCAAATGAACAAGGTCATCAGGGCTCAAAAAGAGAAGGAAATATACTTTTCTGAGCAGTCAAACAAAGATGGCAGTGATAAAGGGTAAAAATGCATATAGTATACTTTCAGTGTCCAGAAAAATTACAAATTACTGGTTTGGCCAAAATGTACTCTACATAGGAACTGCGGAAGGTTTGACAAAAATGAAATTTTTTGTGTTAAGCAGCTACTAGCCTGAATTTATTTTTAAAAGTTATTAGTTTTAAAGATGTTATTTAGGGGCTCCTGGGTGGCTCAGCGGGATAAAGCCTCTGCCTTCAGGTCAGGTCATGATCTCAGGGTCCTGGGATAGAGCCCCACATCAGGCTCTCTGCTCAGCGTGGAGCCTGCTTCCTTCTCTCTCTCTCTGCCTGCTTCTCTGCCTACTTGTGATCTCTGTCTGTCAAATAAATAAATAAATAAATAACATCTTTAAAGATCTTTAAACATCTTTAAAGATGTTATTTATTTATTGAGAGAGACAGTGTGTGAGCAAGAGGTAGGGAAAGAAGGAGACAGAGAGAGAGAGAATCTAACGCAGATGCCCCACTGAGCGTGGAGCCCGATCCGGCCTCACTCTCATCACCCTGAGATCATGACCTGAGCCAAAATCAAGATTTGGACTCTTAACCGACTGAGCCACCCAGGCATCCCTACTAGCTTGATTTTTAAATTTTTTTTTAAAGATTTTATTTATTTATTTGACAGAGATCACAAGTAGGCAGAGAGGCAGGCAGAGAGGGAGGAGGAAGCAGTCTCCCTGCGAAGCATAGAGCCCGATGCGGGGCTCGATCCCAGGACCCCGGGACCACAACCTGAGCCAAAGGCAGAGGCTTTAACCCACTGAGCCACCTAGGTGCCCCCTCACTAGCTTGATTTTAACATCTCATTAATTTATTAATGACTACAGCTTAGGTAAGGAAGAACAATGAATGACACAAGGGATTTAGGGCTATTGGTAAAAGTTTGGACAAAGTGACAGATGACAGAATCTAGATAATCAGTACAGAAAAGGAAGGCAGGCTGGGTTTGAAAGTTTCCAAGAAAGGACAGGGAACAGTGGACCTCAGAAGTAAAAAATGTGGTAGAGTGGGAATTTAATGCATCGAAGTCAGACCAGTTCTAGCTAATACCTGACAAGATATGAGCCCCTCGTCTTGTCCAACTAGTCCGTTCTTGATCATCTGCAGTATTGCTACCATAACTATAGCTTTTGGAGACACTTGGGACTGGCAGTAAGTTAACTTTATAGTATTTGAAAAATGTAGCGGGATGCTAGCTTACCCTTGGGGGAATGAGTCATTTTCCCTTTTATAGTGAGGAGATACCAATCTGTCTTCCAACATAAATTTTCACACTCATTTAACTGTTTTATGATGTGCTTTGGGATCATTTGGATTCAGAGGATACTGTACAGGAGTCAGTATTTTGTGATAGTATTTCCTCGCTTAGGTTTTTTTTACCTTTTTAAAAATGTGGCTTCCAGAATTACCTTAAGAAAAGTGGCTCAGGACCATGTTCTACAAAACCATGTGTTAAAGAAATTCATTGCAACACTCAATTGCATAGTAATTCTTAGAATTTTTAATGGTGGGAATTTGTGAGCTGCAGACCGAAAATGATCAAAGGGCTATTAGAGCTGAGGTTACTTCTGTTAACAGTCATCGTAATGGCCCCCAGCCCCAACAGCTTCTCGTGTTCACCTCAGCTTCCGTCACCCCAAACCCATCACCGAGTTTTCAAGGGATTGGCTTATTCTCTTCCTTAAAGTTTCACTGATGAATGTTTTTCCCTCTTTGGTACCTGCCTTTGGAAAGATAGCTGCAAGCAAAAAACACTCATTAACTCAGTTATCTTGGTGGTGGGGGGTGAGGGCTGAAGAAACGCAAACTTTTCTTACTGTTGTAAAGTTATTTTTGGAACTATTAAACCTCTAGAGGAGAAAATGATGTTTCAGTGCATAGTCCACGCCTTGTGGAGTCTGCCACAGACACAGCAGCTGACTTAAAGATACTATTTAAAAAAAACACAGCTGGTAGGCATAATATTTAAATATTTCCAACAAGATGCCCGACAGCTGTTGATGAGGAGAATGCCAAGCACATAATAGTCAAGGCGAGAGCAGTCTCAGGGGAGGCTTTCAGAGAGCGTGAACTGAAGCTGGTTCCTCTTCTTTCTCTCCCTGAAGTAAGGCAGGAGGGAGAGGGCAGGACCTGAGAGACAGGAGAAGGTGGCTTCTTCTGTGCAGGTGAGTGGGTGAGATAATGAAGTTAAGTTAATTTGGACTCCACTGACTTCTCTCTCTGTTCCTGGCACTTATGTCTGTACAAACGCGGGAAGCCGCTTCCTTCCTGAGGTTTGTAATGAAACAATTTACTTGAAATTACAAAAAAAAAAAAAAAAACAAAACAACAACAACAAAAAAACCTTCAAATGCGATTCGCATTTAAATGAGAGTCCTTCCTCTGCAGCAGTTTGGGTCTCTGTCATTGACTGGTAACAATGGGATGAAAATACCCCGTCTCTGGGAAAGCTGCATTAATTCACTTTCGGTCCACCAAGTGATTTGGATTGTTTTACTCCACTTCATATGTGATCAGGACAGGCTTTGAGGAGGTTGTTATATGTATTGTACTTACAAAAGAGAAAAGCAATTTAAAAAACAAAAATACTATTACTTATAAAACTGTGACCAGTGTTCTCCCCAAAGTTTAAGGTCCTAACTTTATTGATTGATTGATTTTTTTGGTTTCAAGTTTTATTTAAATTCTAGTGAGCTAGCATAGCATATAGGATAGTACTAGTTTCAGGAGTAGAATTTGGTATTTCATCACATAAACACCCAGTGCTCATCACAGGTGCCCTCCTGCCCTCCTTAATCCCCATCACCCATCTAGCCCATCCCCCACCCACCTCCCTCCAGCAACCCTCAGTCTGTTCTCTACAGTTAAGAGTCTCTTATGGTTTGCCTTTTTTTTTTTTAAATGCTTCTCTTCTTTTTTTATCCCCCTTCCTCAATTCCAACTTTAAAAGTGATTAATAACTCAAACTTCAAAATGGATGTAGATCAAGATTTTGAAATATTTGGACTATACTATTCTGTACTGAACGTGGATCCAGAAAGGGCAAGCACTTTATTTTAGGAAGGTTTGCCCAGTGTCAGGTGTTCTGTGAGTACACAGTGTTAATTGGTGGTGGTGACTCCAGAGGGACTCAGGCATGATTGTATTTTTGAACACTGAGTTTGCTTTAAAAACCATTTTGGATCGAAGCAGACATCTTTTTGTGTTTAAACCTCCAGAAGGATTTTCACTTTACCACCCTCCGAAAATCCCCGGTGCTACTATTAGATTTAAGTATGATTAGAGAATCATAGAACTCTGTGAGAGGTTATTTCTTTGTGTCCAGGTTGCCCTAAGAGAGCTCACTTCAACATTTAAACACCTAAATTCCTGTGGCTGCAACATTGCCATTTTCCTTCAGACCGTATTCCAATGTCAAATAACTTTTACAGTGGAGAACTTTTTTCTGCCCAAACTAAATTCCTCCCCTTAAATTTTAAGCCTATATATCAGAAGCCTGAATCAGGCTCTGTCTACCTACCCTGTACAAAGCTATCATTCTCTTTTTCTCCTGGAATGGTGGGATTAAAGAAAAAGCTGTTAGATTTTGTGTAAGGTGCCAATTTTTCACCTTGACAAACTCAGAAGATTACTGTATTTACTGACATCGTTCCATGACCAATCTTTGACTCATCTGTTGGAGATTTTACCACTTTTGACTGCAAGGGGAAGAGAAAGTTATGTGGATCTGTTGCTCCAAGAGCATTGAGTACTTGGAGAATAAAAACTGTGGGATAATAATTTCACCCAGCAGGCTCTAGGGTACTAGCAGCTGATTTCTAGGGGATTAAAATTTCAAAGAACACAGATGGCCATTTAAGTGTAGTGGGATTGAAGAGGAAAGTGCTCAGGCTATTTGGTTATTTCCTTAGGATCTAGCCTAGACTTGTTATAGCTAATGTCCAAAAATGGGACAATGTCCATTATTAGTCTAAAGCTTTTTCTCAATTTCCATTTTCAGTGAAAATCTAATTATCATGTACATGAACATATTAAACTATTGAGGATGAATAGAACAAACAGGATGGTGTAATTGTAGCCTATTAACCCTTGCTTTCATTTATATAGTCAGTGCCCTGTTGGAGATAAAAAGATATGTAATATAGTGTTCTTGCTCTTAAAGAACAAACGCTCTAGAAGGGCTAAGTCTGTACAAAAGCATGTTTTTCATAATGTGAGAAGAAAAGAAACATAGAGATGAAAGAAAATTAGTAATTGTTGGGGGAAGACTAGTAAATCCAATCATGAGTATTGGTCACAGTGCTGAGTCACTGGGATGGAGAAGGAGCATATGGAATTAAAGAAGGAAAGATATTATCTGTATTTGATTGAGATATAACCATTTCAAAAAGCAGCAGGAACTGCACATATAACTCAAAGTGACATGAATGTGAAGACATAGTCAGATTTTTATAAAAAATATTCCAAATCTTTCCTTGAATTTATAATGACTATTTAATTGCTTCAAGATTTAGGACTACTGCCATATTGAAAAAAAAAATTAGAACAAAAACTTTTCAGTATTTCCAGAAAATTGCCTGGAAGGAGAAAAAGAAGCTATAAGTGATGATGGCAAAAAATGAGTCAAACTGATAATAGGATTTTCCCATTATTTTAAAGCTAAAGTTGGTTTTAACATCTTTTGTATTTGCCTGGTTGTCTTTTTTAAGATTTTATTTATTTATTTGACAGGCAGAGATCACAAGTAGGCTGAGAGGCAGGCAGAGAGGGTGGGGGGGTTGGGAAGCAGGTTCCCTGCTGGGCAGAGAGCCTGATGTGGGGCTGGATCCCAGGACCCTGGGATCATGACCTGAGCTGAAGGCAGAGGCTTTAACCCATTGAGCCACCCGGGGCCCCTGCCTGATTGTCTTAAGAACAGATTTAATTTACCTCTCAACTATAGAAGAGATGATTAAAGAACTATGTATTTTCATGGTATGCTTCTTAAAATTTTTATGTAAATTTTCATATCCTCAGGGAGACGAAATGACTAAAGCATGGCATAGGAGGGAAGACCATTCCTTCTAGTTGGGGGACATGTTTGAAGTCCTGTCTCATTACCACTCTGAGCTTCAGTGTCGCATCCTTCGCATTTCAAACTATTAGAGAAAGAGCTGGCTGAAGCTATCCAAATCATGGTTCTCTTTCTTGGATTCTACCATCATCTTGGTAGGTCACATAAGGGCTTCTCCCCTCCTCATGAAGAGTTGATTCACCTTACAAGGGAAGAAAGAGAAGGAAGGCAAGCACCACACATACAGCACATACAAACTAAAACAGATAAGGACCGCACTACCCAAGTAATGTATGCTAAAGAGAGAATAATTGAAAAAACATAAGGCAGGCAGTCATTTCGGGTAGATAGTTGACTGGTTGCTTCATTTATTCATCCCAGTCTTATAAAGTACCTACCATGGATCAGACACTTCTTTAGGGACTAAGACAGACAAGGACTCTTCATTCATGGAGCCTACATTTTAGAGGGGTGAGAGAAACAATAAACCAGTAAATGCAGAGCTGAATAATCTAATTTCTTATTATGCTAAGAATGAGGAAGGAACTGAAATATGGCATTGTGATAGTAAAGGGAGAGGGTAATTTAAGTCAGCCTGCATCTTTAGGGAAAGCTTCACCATTCAATGAATATTGATTTGGTATCTATGAGGTACTGGCATCAGCACCCAATGACCATTGTGTCTTTTACCGAAAGCTCTTTACCTGGTTTCCCTGCCAATTTCCACTTGTATGACATCACCTGAGGTGCTGTCCTTTATTAGGCTAAAGCATGTGACTGGGATCTAATCCTCAAGACAGCAGAGTCTGGTGAGATCACATGAGATCATATACAGGAAATGGTTTTATGAACTCTATTCAGTAATATTTATTATATACTTTTTATTTCAGCCATGCATCAGTGAATAACACACACACACACACCCCTCTTAGGGAATTTACATTCTCTTCAAAGATATATTAGATTCTTTTTCTTTTTTTAACAAAAAGCCAAACTTTCTTTAATGAAACCATTTTTTTTGGTGTTCTATCAATTTGAGATTTCAAAAATTTGCAAAGCAAATTGTTTTTGTTCAAGAGGCATTTCTCCCAACATTGTGATGTCTTTCATATTGGCTTTACTTTTATTTTTAAAGGTTTTTTAGTGTTTATTTGAGAGGGAGTATTTATTTGAGAGAGAGAGAGAGCATGAGAGGAGAGAGGTCTGCAGGAGAAGCAGACTCCCTGCCGAACAGGGAGCCCAGTCTGGGAATCCATTCTAGGACTCCAGGATCATGACCTGAGATGAAGGCAGTCTCTTAACCAACTGAGCCACCCAGTCACCCTCATATTTGCTTTACTCCTAATCAGGTTTGGTCACTAAGGGAAGTGAGGTGTCTCTATTTCAACGTGATCAGTTAGTGTTTTATATTCCTTGTCTTCTGGCTTATTTCAAGATTTTATTTACCAAGAATCTATTTTTGAAGTTATTTATTAGACTAGAAGCGAGCATGAAGCTATCTCTTCCACATGCCTTATAGTTCAATCCACTACCTCAAAACAGCTAGGTGGGTCTATTTATCTTTCCTACTTTTTAATGCATTTCAGCAGACTAAGGAATATTGGTTGAAGATGCAGAAACATACATCTTATGAGAAAATGGGTCGGCTTAACATCTTCCACTTTGAGATGGGCATTCTGCCCAAAACATTCACAGCAATAAAATTATTCCTTAGCTTACAATGTTGAATGAGAAAAAAGTACCTCTTTACCTCAGCTAAATTCAACAGATGACAGAGCAAATAGGAGAGAAGAAATAAAAGTTGTTCATGTTTTTTTTTCATTATTCAATCGAGGTTAGAATAACCAGAAACTGATGGGTCATAGAATTCCCTCTTTCCAGTAGGTGAAAGAACTTCATGTTACTACTGACTTAAACTGCTCACAGGCAAATGAACAGCTCTCAAGTTTTCCTAGGTAAATGATGTTCAGGGAGGATGTGGAATCCATTTTTTGAAAACACTAACCCGACGATCTGGGCTCATGATTGTCTGCAGTGGAAATGACTTAAGGGATATAAAATTAACAGTGCACTTTGAGGATTCCCTCAAAAAGTGTTTTGGTCACGTAGTCATAAGAGAACACAGAGTTTCAAATTAGAAAAGAGAAGCAGATAAGAACTACAAAATGTCAGGTACAGTAGTCAAACACATTTTTTTATTGAGAAGACAATAAGTTTATCTTGCATTGCTTCAAATCCTCTATATTTTTTCCCAATTAGAATGAAGTAAGCTATGAAATACAGTGAAATTCACTCTGACTCGTACATTTTATGAATGGACAATACATTCGTGGTAATTTATAATGTAAAGGAGGTCCCTTTTGGAGATTACAGTGGACCGGGCACTTTCAGATTCTGGTTGTGAGGCGGCACAGCCTCTAGGGAGGGACAGCTAGGTGCCTGACAGAAAGCATCAGGGGTCAGGACTGGGATGGTAGTGACACAGGGAAGGGATGAAATGAAGAAAAGAATTCAGACCAGAATCTTTTATTTCAGACAATGGAGCCATTTTTGTAGTGTATTTTTTTTTCCTTCAAAATGTCACTTTCTAATTTTATGTGGCAAACTAGGCTGCTCTGTGTTTTCTGTTTCCTGAGCTTATCGAGAGCAATCAGAGAGGTGCACACAAGAATTTTTTTCCCTTTTTTTGCCCTTCTTCTTCTTTTTTTTTAAACAGTAGATGTTTAAGTGAAAATACAGAAAAAACTCTCAAGAATGAAAGGGGTCCCAACAGGGTTGCTTCCCGCCCTCCCCGCCCCCCGACCAGTCAAATCTGTTTTCTACCCAAAGATTTTTTGACTAGACAATGAACCTGTGATAAGGAGATGCATGATGGCAAAACATTATGTTGTAAATATCATTACATTGGTTTCGTTGGTATTTCTACTGCTGTGATAACCACTGTATTGAAAGGATCCAGATTATGCCCAAGGACAGAGTTGTTGCTGAATGGGTTAGAAATTAATCGATCTGAGGTTCTGCAAAAGTTACTTCAGAAACTGCTAGCTAGAAGTTAGAATTTTGATTTTTTTTTTCCCCTTTCAGGGACCTTTGAGCAAATTTTTCATACTCAAGAACGATAATTAGCCCTTGCCTGTCAGAGACAGAAAATTCTGCTACGTTTAGTGGGCCGAAGAGAAGAGGCTCTCTGAACTTACTTCAGCATCCAGCTGGAGGAAGTCAAGATTTGGTAGAGAACATCTGGTCTGCTAAGGGATTGGAGAACACTTGGGGGGTTTCCTCCTAAGGACTAAAATACTGCTTGCTATAAAGATTTCTATGATACCGGAGTCAGAAGGAAAGCAAAATAAGGGTAAGTAATCAATTCTGTGCAGCCAGAATCTTATTTCTCCTGCTGACAAATGCGGTGCTTGGGAATTACTGTTGAGCATGGCTTGCTAAATGTTTTCTCCACTTCCCCTCATTATAATTAAAAATGAAAGAAGGAGTTGCATATTTGCTCAAGGATATCCGGTTCCAGATTAAGATGCTCCTAATACCTGACAATTCAGAAGATGCTCCTGGGCCAAAATAATTTCTAAGAGAATGTAGTAACAGGTTAAAGCAAAGGGCAATTTCCAATTTTTTCTCTTCCCTTCATTTTCTGGTGTGCCAGCGTAATGAGGCTAGTGTCTCTCAGTCACTGCTATCCAATAGCACTTTCAGCGGTAACGGAAATATTCTGTATCAGCACTGTGCACAATGGTAGCCACTAACTGTATGTGCCCATTAAGCCCTGGAAATGTGGCTAATGTGACTGGGAAATAAATTTTACATTTTATTTAATTTAGCTAATTTAAGTTTAAATAGCTACCTGTTATGAGTGGCTACCACATTGACAGGGAAATCTGAGAGATGGAATAAAGCCAGAGTTGTTGTATTTATCTTCATTGACCAGAGTTCTCAAATGCTAGCATTAGAATTACAATGTCACATGGTGTTGTTACTCCACAAAAATGAATTTACTTTGCCTTTCACTTTTTTTAGAAGATTTTATTCATTTTTGAGAGAGAGGGAGAGAGAAAGAGAAAGCACACAAGCTGGGGGAGAGGCAGAGGGAGAGGGAGAAGGAGACTCCCTGCTGAGCTGAGGGCCTGACATGGGGCTCCATCCCAGGACCCTGGGATCATGACCCAAGCTAAACGCAGACGTTTAATCGATTGAGCCGCCTAGGCACCCCTGTATTTTAGTTTTTAAACCAAGGGAGGACTGTACATTTTCAGGCAGGGTAAGCAATTCAGTGAATATGCCTTTGCAACTACTTTAGCTTCTCCTATACTGTGTTGTCTGTCGATCTCTGAATCATGTGAAGGAAGGTATCTGCTCTTGCAGAAGACATATCATGACATTCAATAGTAATTGAACATGAATTGTCTGAAAGTTGCAATATCTCAGCTTTGTTCAGGATCCAACTTGCATTCTTCAACAGGCCAGGAGAACTGTCAAGGTGTTAGGTGAGAAGTATTAGGCGAAGTTTTCTGGTGTGGTCAGTTTTTTTTGCATGACAGTTATATTTGTAATCAAGCATCAAATAACAGCCCTTTAATGTTTTTTCCCTGATTATTTATTATTCCTGATTATTATATATTCCAGGATCCTGCTGCATGACTTTTTGAGTTCATGTTTTAACTATATCATGGCAAACCAAAATGTCGCTTCAGACCAAGATCCAGAAATATCACTCAGGATGAAAGGGAGAACAAAGCCTCTCTTAATCTCATAAAGATACCAACATCTTTTCATAGTAGATCATTTATACTATGGTGAGGAAAAATGCAAAAACAGGCAAATATAAATATAAGCTATTGAAATGAGCTTCTATGCCTAGGAACATTTTTAGTTACATACTTTTGTAGTTATTCACAGCATTCTGGCATTATCCAGTGGCTGAAGCATGCTTTCCTAAGACCTAAATGTGGCTTTTATGTAAGAATTCTGGCAATTTAGAATAGCAAGCTTCATGGTAGCTAACGACTTGGCCATCCTTGTCTTGTCATCCTCATTCTCCCTGTTGCCATGTTGAGAAGATCCTGTTGAAGGTACGTTTGAATGCTGGCAGTAGTTAAACAGAGTTGATCTGGCATCATTTCCCAGCTCTGTGTTTGGTGCCGTAATGTTGGGAGCTTGAAATTGGCCACATCGGGGGTATTTATACCAAATGATTGTCAGGCCTTACAAATCAAGGTTGTTTTATTTTGAGAGAGCTGGTTGTTAAACCTTTAGCAGTATACGACTAGACATAGAGGTGACCAGCTTGCTGCTAAGTATAATGGTGGGAAGAGAAGTAGTGGGGACAGGAGATCAGGGGAATCTGTCTCCTCTCTAATCCTGTCTCCTCATTTCCACTCACAATTTTCTATATGCCATTGAGGGGGAGATAATGTGTAAGTCTAAATGTGCCACACTCTATAGTCGAAATGGCAAGGATTGGATAATTATTCAAGAGGCTCTTCTAGAAGTTGAGCCCCCAGTGTGAAGCGTTGAAAGAAATTCATAACCAAAATGAAAGCATTACAAAGCTGCAGATAAGCTTTGTTACTGACCCATCTCATTTGGGATCCTCCAGTAAATACACCAGATGCCAGTCCTACCACATTCACGAAGAACATTGAAAGAACTTAAATTTGGCTTTGTACTAGAGCCATCCAAATTAAGCCCTTTAGGCATTTACAATGGAGTTCAACAACACCTAAGAGCAAATATGCCCCCTTTCCAATAATAAAGTTAGGTGAAATTCATTGTATCCTATGCAGGGCTTGGTGTTCTTTCTTGAAGTGTAGGTATGGCTGACGATTGCCTATAATTTTAGTCTCAGATCCAGTTGCATGTTCTTCTACAGGTTGTACCCTGCCCCATTTATACCAATCTCCTCTTGACTCAGGAAATAATGAGAAGATGAAACCGGGATAGATTCCTAGGTAACAAATATTAAGTGTTCACACCCTCTGGTTACCTTCCTTCCACAAATGTTTTACCAAGGTAGAAAGGCCAGTCAGTTTAGATACGCAAAATATGTAAAATATTGTGAGCCTTAAAAAATGCCCTCTGGGGGTGCCTGGGTGGCTCAGTGGGTTAAAGCCTCTGCCTTCAGCTCAGGTCGTGATCCCAGTGTCCTGGGATCAAGCCCAGCGCTGGGCTCTCTGCTTGGTGGGGAGCCTGTTTCCTCCTCTCTCCCTTTGCCTGCCTCTCTGCCTACTTGTGATCTCTAGACTGTCAAATAAATAAATAAATAAAAATCTTTAAATTAAAAAAAAAATTGCCCATGATACCATTGATTTCTGGATTGATGGCAGCTACACTTGTGGTGAGCATAGCATATAGAGATATGAAATCACTGTGCCTAAACCTGTAACTAATGTGACATCATGTGTCAATTATATTTCAATAAAAACAACAACCTTATTTTGGAGATGTTTTTATAAAAAGGAGATGAAATTGCACTCAAGATGTCTGAGTGAGTTGTTGCAACATTTTTTACTGGAGAGAATTTGTTCATTTTCCTCCTCTCCTTTCTTCATTTTGAACTTTACATAATTCAGTAAACTCTCCCATTTTGTTGTACCATAGTTCTCTTTTCATTTAAAAAAATCTTAAAACTCACGTTTTCCAGAATATTTGGAGCAAAAGTATCCAGTGAAATTACCTACCTTAACTAAATATATTTTAGAAAAATCTGTCTCCGGTTGCTGCCCATAGAGAATCTCCCTAATGTACTTCAGTACGTGTCTTTACCAACCTCTACAACACAGTGGACAATCCTAGAAGTCAAACGGCTTTTGGGGTGAGGGTGTGTTCTGGAAGGTGCAGTGTCAAATTCTGAAAGCTGGTTGTGTGCATAGACTAGGAGTGCAGACAGCACGGAAATAAATTCTCTTTGGAAGGTTTTTTCTTTGCAACAAAAAGTCTCTTGCAGGTGAAGATCAGCACATGGCAAAATAATAATCCAGTAATTCTGATTCTCTCATGTGGGCAAGGAGGGTTAGAGCTAAACAAGGGTTCCACTTCCCTTTCTTCAGTGGAAGTTTACACGTTTCAGAAAGCAGTCTACTTTTTGGAGAACATGGCAACAAAAACAAACAGTCTTACTTCAAGTAAAATCCAAATGGTAACAAGTTACCCTGTAGTGCTTTGTTTCAGGGCACATTTTAAGAGACTAAAGGAAAAGCAGAAAGAAAGAAAGAAGAAAAAAAAAAACAAAAACCCTCACAAAATCTCCCCCCAACTCTGACAATTTACAAGACTTAAATAAAACAAAACTGGAGCAGCTCCCTATAGCAAATACACAACAGATGCAGCCTTATGCAGTATTTCATAGTGCTCTGTACGATTCTAAACAGGCAGGCTTCGGAACTGTTAAAGTAAATGCTATTATTTTTTTCCCCACAAACCACACATCTTAATGTAACCTGATTGCCTACGCTCTCTAGCTTGGACACTGCTTTAATTCCCTATTGGTCTTCCCTTTTTTTGTGTTGATTTTCTCTATTTCTCATCCTGTCACGCAGAAATCAAAGTGATCGAAAAAACCTAAAAACAACTGGATCAGATTTTATTACCTTCTCACCTAAAATCATTCAACATATTCCTTTTGCTCTTAGAATAAAAACTAAACTCCTTTCCAGGACCAGCAAGGACTTCAGAAATCTGCTTCCTTGTCTGCTTCATCTCCTTTGGAATGTTGCCCTCATTCTCTTCTGCCTGGAATGTTCTTTCCCCCCACCCCAGTTCTGGGTACAGGAGGCTCACTGTCATTCCTTAGGTCCATTTAAATGATCCCTCTACTTATAGGGTTTCCTCACTCCTTCATCTCAATTGTTCCCGCCCTTCCCATGGTAAATCTAATCCCCATGCTTGTTTTCTTTCTCACAGTATAAAGTTATCATTTGCAAATATATTGTTTTCTTGTATTTTTCCCCCATAGGCATGTAAGCTTCGCTGAGGTAAAAAGCCTTTGCTATCTTGCTCACCCATATACAGGGCCAGTAATCAGGTGGAATATGGTGGTCACGCACCATCACGGTTACATTTATTGAGAGCTGTGGAAGGCACCCTGTCAAGTGCTTTACGTGCACTTGGTCTTTGTCTGTGTCTGTGTTCTTTAAATTGAAATATAATGGGTGTACAGTCTCTTATTTTAGGTGCACCTCATAGTCGTTCATATTTGCATACATTATGAAATGATCTGCACAAAGTCTAACTATCTGTCAGCATACGAAGTCATTACATTGTTACTGACCATATTCCCTATGCTGTCCACTACATCCCCATGATTGATTTATTTTATGACTGGAAGTTTATACCTCTTCATTCCCTTCACTGTTTCACCCATCCCCACCAATCCTTTCCCCCCTCTGGTAACCTACAATTTGCTTCCTGTATCTAGGAGTATGTTTCTTTATTGTTTTATATTTTAGATTCCACATATAAGTGAAGCCATACAGCATTTATCTTTCTCTGTCTTATTTCACTTAATGGAACACCCTCTATCCATGTCCTCACAAATGGCAAGATTTTATTTTTTATGACTGAATAATATTCTATAATATGTAGAAGATGTGGGATGTGTGTATGTATACATATAATGTGTATATATAATATATATATAAGATTTCTCTTTCTAACATCTCATTATTAGTATATAGAAATGCCACAGATTACTGTATGTTAATTTTGTATCCTCTAACTTTACTAAGTACATTTATTAGTTCTAATGGTTTTTGGTGGCATCTTTAGTGTTTTCTATGTATAATATCATGCCATCTGCAAATAGCACTAGTCTTACTTCTTCCTTTCCAATCTGTGTGCTTTCATTTTTTTCCCCTTGTCTAATTGCTGTAGCTCAGACTTCCAAAACTATGTTGAATAAAAGTGGTGAGACTGTGCATCCCTTTTTCCTGATCTTAGAAGAAAAGCTCTTAGTTTTTCACCATTGAGTTTGATATTGGCTGTGGATTTGTCATATTAGCAGCCTTTATAACCTTGAGGGATATTCCCTCTATACTGATTTTACTGTATTCTTATCGTAAATGGGTATTAAATTTTGTCAATGCTCTTTCTGCATCTACTGAAATGATATGATTTTTATCCTTCATTTTGTTAGTGTATCACATTGATTAGTGAATATTGAACCATCTTTGCATCCCTGAAATAAATCCCACTTGATGGTTGGCAATCATCATTTCAGTGCATTTTTGGATTTGGTTTGGTAATATTTTATTGAAGATTTTTGCATTTATGTTCATTAGGGATATTGGCCTATAATTTTCTTGTTTTGATAGTATCTTTTGTGGTTTTGGTGTAAGGATAATCCTGGCTTTGTAAAATGAGTTTGGAAACATTTCTTCCTATTTAATTTCTTGAAATAATTTGAGAAAGATACATATGAACTCTTCTTTAAATGTTTTGTAGAATTCATCTATGAAGACATCTTGTCCTGGACTCTGTTTTTTGGGAGTTTTAAAATCATAAATTTAATTTCATCATTTTAATCAGTTTATTCAGATTTTCTATTTTTTTAAATATTTTATTTATTTATTTGACAGACAGAGATCACAAGTAGGCAGAGATGCAGGCAGAGAGAGTGGAGGAAGCAGGCTCCCTGCTTAGCAGAGAGCCTGATGCGATGCGAGGCTGGATCCTAGGACCCTGAGATCATGACCTGAGCCGAAGGCAGAGGCTTTAACCCACTGAGACACCCAGGCACCCCTCAGCCATTATTTCTTTAAATTTGTTTTCTGTCCTTCTCTCTCTTTCTTCTCCTTCTGGGACCCCTATAATGTGAATGTTAGTGCCCTTGATCTCGCAGCGTCCCTTAAACTATCGTCTTTTTAATTTTTATTTTACTATTATTTTTAAATTTTATTTTTCTTAAGTAATCTCTGTTCAACGTGAGGCTCAAACTCATGACCCTAAGATCAGGAGTTGCCTGTTCTACCAATTAAGCTGGGCAGGCACCCCAACTATTCTCATTTTTAAAAATTCATTTTTCTTTTTACTGTTGTGATTGGGTGACTTCCAGTACTCCGTTTTCCAGATTGCTCATCCATTCTTCTGTATCATATAATCTGCTGTTGATTCCCTCTAATGTATTTTTTTCATTTCTATTATTGTGTTATTTAGATAGATCCATTCTTTCTTATATTTTGTAATCCTTTCCTGAAGTTTTCACTGTGTTCTTCCATTCTTCTTCCGAGTTTGGTGCATCTTTAGGACTATTACTTTGAAATCTTTATCAGGTAGATTACTTAGTCCTTGTTTTTTAAATTTTTTTTTCCTGGAGTTTTATCTTGTTCTTTTGTTTATAACATATTCCTGTCTCCTCATTTTGTTTGACATTCTGTGTTTCTTCCTATGAATTAGCTGGAACAGCTTCTTCTGGTGTGGAAAGGCTGGCCTTATACAGAGCATCCCCTGCATAGATTTCATGTACCTGGGAGTTTGGTGGGTTGGGGCAGGGGTCTCAGGGTGTGTCCTAACCAGGGCATTTTGGTTGGATGGCTAGAGCTGGAGGAAGTACGTGTGTGGGATCCTGAGCATATCCACTGTAGCTGCCTTGGTGGGATGGGTAAGACTGGAGCAGATGTGGGCTGGAGCTGTCCTGGGGTGTGCAGTGTGAGAGCTACCCAGGTGGGAAGCTGGAGTAGGCATGGGTGGGGGACAGTCCTAGGATGTGCTGCGCCAAGGCAGCCACAGGGGTGGGACAGCTTCACTGCGTGCAGACAAGTTGGTCTCAGAATGTGCCATGCTGGGGCTGCCTTGGCAGGATGGGTCCAGGTGGGGAGACTTGGGACACCTTGTGGGGATGGCTGGAGTTGTTTTTCGCAGCTCTAGGGTGCACCTGGGCAGCCCTAGCAGACTGGATAAGGCACCTGGACCCTGCTCCCACTTTCCCTATCAAGGTGGATCAAGGTGGAGGGGATGTAAAAAATTGCACTCGCCAGAGCCTTAGATTCTCAAAAGAGTTCCAGCGGTTTTCTCTCAATTTGGCAGGGGCCCTACTTAGTAAATGGATTTACTTAAAAGTCTAGTTTCCCTTTAAACAGCTGTTTTTCTCCTCTGTGCCGTGTGCCCAGTGTGGGTGAGTCTGCCCATGGGCCCCTCCGTGATAGTCCTTCTTACTGCATCCTCCATTGGGGGTGGGGTTGCCATCATTTCTTGTCTCCATCTCTTCCTGTCTGTGTGGTCCCTCTATCATTTGTCATGCAAACCTGCTCCATCAGCCCTAGTTCTTCTTCAGGAGCAATTGCTCTATGTGTAGGTACAGATACAGTGTATCTGTGGGAAGAGAAGTGTTCAGGGTCTTCCTGAACGTTGCCACCTGGGACCTCCCTCTTGCACACACTCTTCTATTTCTTATAATTTGCAAGGTAGCCATTATTTTTTTATTCCATTTTATACATGAGAATTAAAATATTGTGGCCAAGATTACTTAGGTTAAAAGTGGTAGACCTCAGATCACAACCAAGGGAGACTAACTGCAGAATCTAACTATAATCATTTTTCGTTTTCCTGGTTAATATTTGTTGAATGTTTAGCACATAGTATGTGCCTAGAATCTAACAAGTGCTAAAAATAAAGCAGTAATAAATAAAGCAGTAATTAATAGTATAAATAAATAATAGTATAAATAAATACATATATTTAATATTATATAATATATATTTTATATTTAATATTATATAAATAATAGTACAAATAAATAAAGCAGTAATTAATACTGTTATTATTTATATTGAAACAGTTTTATTCTCCTATTAGCCTGCTTCCTCGGTATTGTAGTGGCCAGGGTCTGAGGTACAGCTGACAGAAAAGTTGAATGGGTGGCCAACTAGTCTGTGAAACTTCTCCGGCATTAGCTGTCTGTCTGTAATAATTCTGTGGCAGACATGCCTTGAGTCAAATCAGCTGATTTGGCTTAAGGCTATCTCAAACAGCCTTGTAGAATACGAATCCTCATTTTAAATTTGAGGATCTAATGCTACTCGATGTTTCACAAATCTTACTTACAATCAATGTTACACTTCTGTGGAAGCTATAAAATATATTTCAGTGACTGGAAGCCATTCAAAAGATTATCTAGAGATTTACTACTTTTAAATTGGAAGCAGAATGAGTGCAGTGGCTGAGCAATGGAGGAGAAACTTCAGGGCTGAATCTTCCTCCGATCCTTAACCACCATTTTCTGCGGATCTTTCCTCACTTCAGTCAAATTGGACCTTTCATAAAAGATTTACAGTAACAAAAGGAGGTGGATACTCATTTAAATTTAAAATGGTTGTACTGATTTAGAGTAGTGGTGCGTCCAAAAAGATAACGTGATATCCCGGGAAATACAAAGCATGTTGGGCAGAATTCTGTTCACAGAGAAGTGGGTCCACCACCTTCCCTCCAATGGTGAGTGAGGGGTTCTCATGATCTTATCTCATGGGTTATGCAGATTTGAGAATAATGATACATGTAAGACACTTGTGCAAGGCCAAACACATAGTAAATAGTATTTTTCCTAATCCAATTATCAATATAAAAATAGCTTGAGTGCTTTTCTTTCCCTTGTTGGAGACTTCTAAATACCCAAAGGGATGTGTTGAGGATGAATGACTGAACCTCTTTTTTAAAAAGGGAACAGTATGCAAATGACTAAATTTTATGTGTTTATAATAATATATGAGGCTATGGGTAGAGAGGAGGCATCATTTTCTTGTTACAAATCTCAGACTGGTAATGTCCACATCTTTGTGTCTAAGGTAAGAACCTAAAAACAAAAGAAAACAGAGTGGTCTGGATTCTCCTTTGCTACCATGTAGTCTGGCCTTGGCTGAACTGTTTATTACATTCTAATTCTTAGTTTTTAATCTGTCAGTGATGTCTGGCTAACTTGATACCTGCAAATGTGCTTGTTTGTATTGTTTTTCATGTTACGGAAATTATAAGGTTCTTTTGAGATAAAGCTTTCATCTCTTTTCTTAGAGTTTATGCCCTGCTTTTCTCAGTACTGTGACGCTTCCTTTTCAAGAATATTAAATACAATATTGGCACTGGCAATAAATAGTGGAAGTTTCAGAATATCCAGTGGGAAGTATTTTAAAAATTTCTTTTCCCTCTGTACCTGCCTCCCCCCGCTTTCTGCATCGTGAAGTAATTCTACTCATTATTCATTGACTCACAGTAGAGATGCAGTAGGGAGGAAAACCAGGTAAAAAGGGTCTTTCTGGAATTGGTTTCTGAAGACTGAATCCATTAAGGAGTTTAGACTGGGTCAATCTGCAGGAAACATCAAAATTAAGGATAAATAAATTCCGAAGAGCTAATGTACAGCATGCTGACTATAATTAATATATTGTAGATTTGCAATTGGTTTCAAGGGCTTTTCTCAGCTTCTAGAAGTCACCTACATTCCTTGGTTTATGGATCCCTGTGTCTTCAAAGCTGGCAACAGCAGGCTGGGTTCTTTGCATGCCTCACCACTCCTGTCTTCCCTTTTGTACTCTCTCTCTGTAGACTGCCAAACTCCTCATCCTTTAAGAGGCCATGTAATTAGATTGAGTTCACCTGGATAATCCAGGATAATCTATTTCATCTTAATCACAGCTTCAAAATCCTTTTTATCATGTAGGTAACATATATACAGGTTCTTATGATAAGGATGTAATCACTACTCCTGTGGTGATTTGGGGAAATCACTCTGCCCACTACAGAGCTTTATTTTCACACTTGTTAGTCATGTGGGATTAAAGAGAACAGGGCTTACTTCCATTCTCTATTCAACTGCAATGCACCAATTCTTAAATTCTACCTTTATTTACAGTAATCTATATAGACAGGGCTTCTGAATCTCAGCATTATTGACATTATGGACTGGATAGTCTTTGCTGCGTGGATCTGACCTGTGTGTGGGAAGATGGTGAGCAGCATTCTTGGCTTTTACCACTAGATGTCAGTAGTTCCTCTTCCAGTGTGACAACCAAAAAAAAAAAAAAAAAAAAAAGGCAAACAAAACAAAGACACAAAATAAAAAAAACACCCCAACAACAACAACAACAACAACAAACAGGCTCCAGATACTGCCTGCCAAAAGTGCTTCGTGGGCCCAAATCATTCCTCACTGGGAAATACTCATCTAGACTGACCAGGTATACTTCACTAAAAAGAGGATTTTTGTTTTTGTTTTAATAAGGACTCTCCATTTTTCTTCATGTCAGTAAAATTCCATTGGCACTTGTACAACTCCTTGTATAAGTTCTTCCTATTCTTATATTATCTTATTCTAATCTTATTCTTATGAAAATCAACTTTTCCTCTTGTGGGACTCCCCTCCCAGGAGGAGCACACTCACTTTCTATTAAGCTATTAACTTCTTCTTTCCTAGTTTTATAGATAAGAATTATACACTATTTCTTTTAAAATTTCTTTGTTAGTAACTTAACTAGTATTTTTGCAAAGCAACCATAATTCTTTCATGCATTACTTATTCATATCTTTTGCACGTTTTTCTGTTCCAATGTTTGGGTTTTTTTTGCGTGTTTAATAGTTTTTATATTTAATATAGTAATTTATTCTGTAATATATGCTGTGAATATTTTTTCCAGATTTTTGGGGTATTATTAATGTATTATGATGACCAATCTATGAACAGAAAATTAAGATCCTAACTATAATGATATTCTGAAAGAAGATAACAAAATAAAAGAATACAAGCAACAATAGGAGATAAAAGGAAAAAAATTCTAAGTTAAGTTAAACTGCATTAAAGTATTGGGAATTCATTAATTTGGCAATTAGTAAGTCCAGAATGCTTTTTTTTTTTTCCCCGTTTCAGGCACTGTTCTAGGCACTTTGGATACAATAGTGAACATACTAGAAAACATTTTCTGCTTTTTTGGAGTTTACATACTAGTGGGTGTGGATATAATAATAAAAATACTAAGTAAACTATATTGCATGGCAGAAGGTGAAAAGTACTATGGAAAAATAGGCAAAATAGAACAAGGTAGCCAGCCAGAAATTCTGGGAGCAGAGAGGGGCTTCAGTTTGCAATATCAAATAGCATTTGTCAGGTATCCCTGTGAAGGTAAGATGAGAAACAGGACTGAAAGGGTGAAGGAGTTAGCCATGTAGGTGTCTTGGGCAAATACTTTCCAGGCAGAGGAAAGGGCCATGAAAGCCTCTAAGGTGGGAGCATGCCTGGCTTGTTTAAAGAGCAGCAGAGGAAACAATGTGGCTGGAGCAGAGAGAATAATGAGCGATGAGCCCAGTTATTTCGTCAGAGGGAACCTGGAAACCATTGCAGGGTGTGGGGCAGAGAAGCGGCACAATGTGGTTTACGTTTTTGTCTAATGACTTATTTTGAGTGAATGTCAGTCTCTTATAAACGTTACAAAAAAGAGTACAGAGAGTCCCTGTATACCTGTTACCCCCCTTCCCTCCATGTTAATAAATTCTATAGCCACATTGTAATTGTTGAAACCAGGAAATTGATATTGATACGATAGTGAATCTATAGACATTATTTAAATTTTCTCAATATTAGAATTAATGTCCTTTTCCTAGATTCTTTTCTACACTCTGACACTGCATTTATTGTTCATTGGTTTTGAAGAGTACTAGCCATTTATTTTGTAGGGTGGGTCTCAAATTTTGTTTGATATTTTGCCATGATCTGATTGATGTTGTGCAATTTTTGGCAAGTCTCCCACAGAAGTGATGTGCTCTTCTGGGTGTATCATGCCCAGGAGTACATGACATTGATATGCCTCATTTTTGGTGATGGTTTGATGACTTGATTAAGTCGGTATCTGCCAGATCTCTGTGCTGTGGAGTTAAACTGTCAATTTTAAAGTAATGAGTATAGTGTGCGAAGATCCTTTGAGACTATGCAAATACCTGTTTCTTATAATACTTTCACCAACTAGATTTGGTATTTATTGATGATTCTTGCCTGCAGCAAATATGATGTAGTGTTTACAAATGATGTTTCTAGTTCCATCATTATTTTTACATTTATTGACTAGAATTCTGTGGTGAGGAAGGGCTGTCCCATCTCTCCCATTTATTTAGGTATTCGATTATTTATTTATGTGAGTATGGACTCATGGATTATTATCATATTAATTTTCGTTTGTCCCAGATTTGGCCAATGAGAGCTACTTCAAATTAGTTTCTATGTGCTTTGGCATACCCCATTATTTTGTAAGAATTTCCTTAACTTACTGACACTGTAAGATAAAATATAAAGATAGATAAGGGAGATCAGGTGTGAGGATATTACAGTAATTTAGGTGAGATGAGGTAGCTTGATCTGTGGAACTAGCAATATAAGTCAAGATAAATGGTTACATTCTAGATACGTTTTGATGATATAACGGAAAGATTTCCTGGTGGAAATGGTATGGGATATGATGAAAAGAGAGGGATTGAAGGTTGTTATAATTTGGCCATGACACAGGAAGGTGGTAGAGCAGGTTTTGGGGAAAAGGTTGGGAGTTTAGTTCTGAGTATGCTCAGCTTGAGATGTTCTTTAAACATACAAATGGAGACTGTATTGGTCTGTTGAGGCTGATAGGACAAAGTGCCACAGAACTGGCTGGCTTAAACAATAGAAATTTATTTCTTATCGTTCTAGAGGCTAAAAGTCCACAATCAAGATGCTGGCAAGTATGGTTTCTGGTGAGGAAAATGGTCTGCAGATGCTGTCTTCTAGCTACATCTGATTGGTCTTTCTTTATGTGCTTTTGGAGAAAGAGAGAGCAAGTTCTCTTGTTTGTCTTCTTATAAGGGCACTAATCTTGTTGGATCAAGACCTCACTCTTATGATTTCGTTTAACCTTAATTACTTCCTTAGAAGCTTTATCTCCAAAAGAACCAAGTTGGGAGTTAGAGCTTCAAAATATTGATTCTAGGGGGACACAGACATTTAGGCCATTACAGACATTTTGAGTAGACAGTGGAAAAGTAACTCTTATATTTGGGAGAGATGCTTGAACTGAATATATAAATGATACATATGGGAGTTATATACATGTAGATGAGATTTATAACTGTGAGATTGACAAGACCATCAAAGCAGGGAATGCAAATAGAAAAAACAGGAGACTGAAGACTTAATCTTGAGTTTTTAGAGTGAGTTTAAGAGAGAAATTGGAGACCAAGTAAAGAGGCATTTCTTTTGAAGAACTTTGGTGTGAAGGAAAACAAATGTGGTGCTATCTAGAAGAAACAATGGCAGTTTTTTTTTTTTTTTTAAGATAGAGCATCAGTAGAGTAAAAGGTGATAGAAATAATCCAGGAATTTGAAGAAATAAGAGGAAATAAGAGGAATTTGATTATATAGTAAAGAGAGGAAAGAATCATCTGAATGATAGCCTTGGATAGGTTAAAGGGAATGGGTTATAGTCTACAAGTCAGATAAGTACCTTTAGAAAAGAGAAGGAATAGTTTATCTCAGGGAAAATTTGGGACAGAAGAGTAAGGGCAGATGCCAATTGCAGGGTCAATATGATTGCAGGAGTCTGTGAGAGTTCTTTTCAGATTGTTTGAATAAATTAGGAAGCCAGATCATTATCTGAAGATAAAGAAGGGGAGGAAGGATTTGAGGTTTGAGGGTGGAGTGGAGAAGGTGGGAAATAGTCTTCTAAGTAAGTGGGGTATAAATGGACTGGAGAAAGTATGACACGATTTCTAGAAAGCATTAGAGAATTTGTTCATGAATATAAACCAAGGAAGACCAGCCTACCTGATTGTGGGTTTTCTTTGTCTAAGGTCACTCACTCAAGTTCAGGTGGGAGAGTAGGCAAAGAGTGGGATTTAACCCGTATGTAGTTTTGTCAGAGAAAGATAAGGAGGAAGAGCTCACTGAAGTCATATGCAGCAATGTGATTATAATAATCAATCATGGAGTACAGTGGGGTAAAGAGAGAAGTAGGATGCAGGGGTATTCAAAAATAAAAGGTGGAGCTGATAATGGATTGGCAGTTCTGTGAGGGCTAAAGATTGTTTGAAATGGGGTCCTACAGGAAGTGGATGAAAAAGGTCAAAGGTGATAGTCAAAGAATGGGAATCTTGAAATTGTGATTAGAAGAAAGTGTTATTGCTAGGGTTAAAGTCTAGTTATGGCCATAGGAATGAGTGACAGCTCACAAGTTCTGTGTGTGTGTGTGTTTTAATATACTCTGTGTAAAGAAAGAATAGTATGGTATCACCATATGAGGGAATATTTGAACTACATACAACTTCTAGAATTTTTAGAAGGTAAGTAGCAAAAAAAAATGTACATGATAGTGCATGATTTTATCTCATCTCTATTAAAGCATGGTTTTGATGACTAGTGATGATTTTTTAAGAGTTTAATGTCATAAATAGATATATGGCTAATGATAGCAGTTCTGAATCTATAAAAAGGTAGAACTTTGAAGAGTAACTTAATCTCAACAAACTTACACACACACACACACTTTTTTTCCCTAAGCTCTGAAATGTGTGGTCACTCTGCAGATCACTGACCATCTGGAACCTACTCGATTCATAGACATTTTCAATCTGGTTTCTAGGCAGTTCTCCTAGCAATGGAGCAGTTCTCCCATGAATACAAAATGATTTATGGATAAACTGGAACCATAGCTTTCCTGCTATTCTTCTGACCTTTGAGAATCAAATGCAAAATCCAATATCACAGACGACAGATTTTTATTGGATCAAGACATGACCTGGAATTATTTTCATTGCACTTAAGTAGTTGCACTCTGATCTAGAAAATCATAGTTTGTTCAGATCAATGGGTTTCCATTATTTCTTGCTTGATTTAACTGGTTTAAGTTCACCTTTAACTACAACTCATTTGTTAGAAATATATTGATTTTTAATGTGTATTTCAATAATCTTTTGATATCACAGAAATATGTTTATAGTAATGTTCAGACCAGAGAACTAAGTCAAAGATAAAACTTGATTGAATTACCTCTTATCCCTTGTTCATGGCATTTCACTTTTTTAAAAAAAGATTACTTACCTACCAATCTACCTATTTATTTATATTTCTCTGAATCTATAACAATGCAGAACTTGGAAAACTGTCTCATTTCAACTGATCATATTACAGAAAAGAATTAAGGCAGACTATGGCAGTCTGTCATTGTTATACAAACTTACTTGCCTTTTTTTTAAAACATGAAATTCTCTAACTGTGCTTACTTTCCACTGAGTTTCAGGTGACCTTCTCTAATTACACTTCCAGATGTAACACCTTGCTTTCTGAGGCTTTCACAGAAGTGCTGGGTCCGGGACTTTAACTCTCTTTCCAGTCCCACATCCAGTACCAGGCAAGTTAAGCTTGGCAACAATGCTCCTTGGGTAAAAGTTGGCATGGCATTTATATCTAGGTACACCGTCATGTGATCTGTAAGGCTGAATATAAGTCTGCACTTGAATGAGAAACCTAAGTAAGTCAAGTGATGCAGGAACTTAGCAGAAAGTTAAAATCTGGCTGAGAAGTTTCTTTGCTTTTATTGACTTTGAGTGGATATTTAAATTTTAATGTCTTCTCCAATCCATAGTCCCGGAGGATAGAAAGTCTTCTGTAACACTTGGAGACTTTGAACACTCTTCCTTGATCGTAGTTGTAATGCCTTTGCTACTTTTTGACCAAATTTCTGGTTCTGGTCTCAAAAAGTAAATGGATATGAAAGAGCAGAATGTATTTAAAATTTCCTTTTGTATTTTTTTTCCTTTTGAGAAGGGTTAGTGTCCACTGTCTACATGGTGGGATTTCAGAATTCTTGGATCTTAGAAGTACTTTCTCCACTAACTACTTGTTGTTTGCTATTTTCCCATTAACTTTCTTCTTCACTGATTTAAAGTTTTATTCATAGTTAAAATACAAATGCCTGTATCTCACCAGAGTAATTATTTTGAGCAGGTGTGACAAGCTTTGCTGCTCCCTGCTCTCTGCACAGGTCTTAAAGGAGAGCTAACAGAAAAGGTGGGAACCACTGGCCCTGATGTTCTTATAATCAAACTTTCTCCTCAACTTGCTGGCATATTCAAGCTTGGTTTTCTCCCTGCCTACTTTTTTCCCCTTTCTTCCTTGTTTCCTTCCATCTACCCTCTCTCCTTCTCCATCATTATTTTTGCTTTTCCTGTTGATTTTTTTTCCACTTGTAAATTTCAGAAAATTTTCCATTATATAGCTCGATTTTGCTGATGCTGTTGAATATTTATTTTTATTTTTAAACATGATAGTCTCCTTTAATTAGCAGATACTATTTCCCCCTTGCATCTCATGAAAATTGTCTTTAATATATAAATGTACTATGGTTAAGCATCTGACTTTGGCACGGGTGGTGATCTCAGCGTCCTGGGATTCAGCCTCAAATTGGGCTCCGCGCTCAGAAGGCAGTCTATTTCTCCCTCTCCCTCTATCCCTCCTCACTGCTTATGCTTGTGCTCTCTCTCTTAAATAAATAAATAAAATCTTTAAATATACATATACATACATATACATTATATATACATACAGCATATATGTATATATGGATAAAAGGAGATATATATCTATATCTATATCTATATCTATATCTATCTATCTATCTCTCTATCTCTCTATCTATCTATCTATCTCCTTTTTCCCTTCTTCCATTTATGGGATGAGATACAAGTTTTCCCCAGAATGAAGAACCATCGATTTTCTCTTGCTGGAGTATCATTATCTGTCTGAGGTGTCCATTAACTCTCTCCTCAGAGATTCACAATCTCTGTCCTTATTCTCTGTGTTTGGCCTCTAATTCAACATTTGGCTCCATATATTGTTTTTGTGCTATTTCAAATGTATTTATTATTTCTGTAATAGTGTTGCTTTGATCCCAAGTTTGTCTTTTTAGCTTTGCAGTCTCGTTTTTCACTGTATTTTGTTGTCTTATCCTTTCATCTTGGGTGTCTTGTTTTATTGATTTCGTGTTGTTCGTGAGTTCTTCTAAAGTACAAATGACTCATTGTGGAGAGTTTTTTTTTTTTTTTTTCTTGTTCTTTGGGCAGTATTTAATTCGGTAATTGTGTCTTTTGGTTGCTCTGTCTCTGTCTCTGTCTCTCCTCTTTCCATTTCACTGAACTTTTCCTCCTTATTTTGTTTAGAATTTAAAAGAAGAATGACATGTTTCTCGTAATTAGAAAACACTCAGGAGGTGTATAAAGAAGCATTTTTTTTTTTTTTTTTTTTTTTGCTGTGCCTCACCTCCCATCCCCTGAGGTGGTCACTATTGCTAATACTCATCTGTATTTGTCCATATTTTTCTTTCTGCTACTAATATATATGTGCACCCACATGTACATGTATGAATAGACTTTTTTATTTGTTTCAAAAATAGCATCTTACTCCATATACTTCTTTAAAATTTGCTTTTCCAAAATTTGCTTTTTTTAAGATTTTGTTTTTAAATAATCTCTACACCTGATGTGGGGCTTGAACTCACAGCCCAGAGAACAAGAGTCTCATGTTCCACCAACTGAGCCAGCCTGGCACCCCCAAAATCTGCTCTTTTTAAAAATTTAATAATTTACACTAAATCTCTTTCCAAAGAATTTATCTAACTCATTTTCATCTTTTATTTCTAAAATTTTATTTATTTTTTAAAGTAGGCTCCACACCTAGAATGGAGCCTAACAAAGGGGCTTGAACTCATGACCCAGAGATTAAGACCCTGAGCTGAAATCAAGGGTCATATGCTTAATGGACTGAGTCACGCAGACACCTGTAACTCATTTTCAAACCTAGGTGCCTGATACTCTATTTTATGGATGTACTAAATTTTATTCAATTATACCACTATCAGGAACATTTTCTTTTTTGTTATTATAAACAATAGTTCAGGAAATGATGCTATATTCAAGTACTAATGCTTTTACACCTGTTGAATTGATTCCAAAAGGGAAATTACTGGGGTGAAGGGTATGTGCATTTAGTTGTTGACAGACACTATTGGATTACTTTCCAGAATGCTTCTAAAAGTTCATACTTGCTTTAGCATTGCATGTGAGTAGCTATTTTAGATATTTTAAAAATAATCTTTCTCATGTTTATGAACTCTGATTTTCAAATTCTTATATTTTATTCTCAAATTACCCTGAAAAATAATTAAAGTACTTTAAAAGTTACTATTTTTCACATAAGTTTTTTTTTTTTTTCCCCTGGAGTTGATTTTATTTTGGTTGGTATTGGGTTTTTTTTTCTCCCCCTTTCAGGCATTTTTGAACAATTAGTCAACAAAGACTTTTGAGCACTTATTGTGCCCCAGGCCCTGTTCTAGGCACTGTGGATACCACCAGAAACAAAATTGACAACCGTGCCCCATGGAAATTTCATCCTGGAATGCAAAAAATATGTAAGTAGACAAAAAATAAATATAAGAACTTGATGTACGAGGAACATGAGGAAAACTGTGGGAACTTATTCATATGATAGAGAGTGACCGGGTTGTCAGGGAAAACCTATCTAAGGAACATGAGACTTTAAAGAAAAAAAAAAGGCAACTCTCCATATGAAGATCTGGGGGAAGAGTATTTTAGGCAGTGGGAAAGCAATTATAAATGTCCTGAGGTTGAGATAGTTTTCAGAAATCTCCAAACAGCCCTAAACCAGAGTGTTTACAGCAGAGTGAGAAAAAAAGAAGCATACCTGAGATGAAATAAGGAAAACTGGTAGGGGCAATATTACCTGAGGTCCTCCAGCCTTGGTAAAGAGTTTGGTTTTCATTGTGAGTGAGAAAAGGGTCCTTTGGGTGAATTCTAGGAGGGATATGATTTTTGGTTTATATTCTAAAAAGATGATTCTGACTTTTCAATGGAGAATGCATTGTAGGAAATCAGAATAAATCAAAATGCTTTGTAGGAAATCCAGGACAGAGGTGAAGGTAGGGTAGTTAAGAAGTAGTTAAGGTAGTTAAGAGAGTAGTTAAGAGCCCAATGAAAAGTTGACTAGTTTGGGGTAGCTTTTGGAGTCAAACTTGACAGAACTTGCTTAGGGTCGGAGGAAAAAAGAAGTATCCAAAATGACTGCTGGGTTTTGGCTTGAGAAATTTAGTGGCTGGGTGTGCCATCTACCAAGATAAGAAAAGAACAGTGAAGAGATTTGAGGGATGGTAGATTAAGAGTTCTTTGATTTTTGAGATTTAAAATTAGTAAAAAACTGGTATTGTGGTATACCACAATACCAATTTGAGAGGTGCCAGCATATCAATGGTACTTGAAATGATGGAATTAATTTTTGTCCACATCAAAGGATAACTTAATAGAAAATTTGACAAGAGAGTTCTGAGTGTGCGAAGTGGGGCTGGTGGGATGTAAGGCTCTTTTCTAAGGGCAGCAGAATGAGAGCTTGTTTTAATTCTGTTGCACAAAAGCATGAATGCTGAGGACCTCACTCTAGAGTATCAGCATTTACATTAGCTGCCCTAGTTCTCTGCAGGTAATTTATTCTACTCTTGTATTATTCCTAGCAAAGACCTTTTATTTTTTCCTAGAGTCTACACGTTTGCTTTTACCACTCTGTGTATAACAGATCTAAGTCCATATGGGTTCAAAATCCCATATGGAGGGGAACCTGGGTAGCTCAGACAGTAAAGGATCTGCCTTTAGTTCAGGTCATGATCCCAGGGTCCTGGGATGGACCCCAGGGCTGGGCTCCCTGTGCAGCAAGGAGTCTGCTGCTTCTTCTCCCTCTGACCTTCCTCTCTGTTGTGTTCTCTCTCAAATAAATCAATAAAATCTTTTTTTTTTTAAATCCCATGTATATAGAGACTTTTAACCCATTTTCTTGTGCTCAGTTTCATACTTTCATGCTCTGTCAGACTGTGCAGACATCCAAATCGTTCTGAGATTCCAGATGAGCAGGCTGATACTCTCCCCTGCTTTAGGACCCTTTGCTTCCTTTTCTCTCACACTGTATGCTTTCATTCTTGTAGAAGGTTTTAGGAACATCCCATTCATGACTGGCTCCCATCTTTCTCTTTATTATTGATGGATTATAGTATTGTGATGCTCTTATCGTTATTTTCAAGATCTCAAAAGAAACACACGTAGGTAGTTGATCATCTTGAAATGGAAAACTTTAATTTTTGTGTGGACAAAAATGTTTGCCCTTTACAGTTGATTCTTCATCTTTCTATAACATTTTATATTTATCTTTATTTTTTGTAGTGTTTTTGCATAGTTCTCATCCCATTTAATTTAATTGTATTGGCATTTATTATGGGGAGTACTCTAGAACTTCCATATAATATTTTTCAATTCTGTTAAACTCTTCCCCCATTTACTTGAGACATGTCTGTCTTACTCTCTTGAATGATGTGCTTGGTTTTTGTTCTTCTTTCTGTGTAAAATAAATATTCTTTGGTCCTGCAAATTTTTACTTCATTTAGAGATTATGATCAGATATGAATTTCTGAAGGTAGTATTCATTTTTTAAATCCATCTCTGCCTCCCCAAAGGATCTGCCTCCAAGCTCTGAGCACAGGGATTCAAGAAAGGCTTAATGAAACATCTAGCTGGACAATGATATTTCTCTCTTACTTCTATTAACTATACTTGTTTATCCATTCAACCAACATGTGTGGAAGATCCCCTGTGTTTCAGGCTTTGTGCACTGCTACACACTGGGGATACAGAGCTGAATAAGACTGAGATGACTTTTAGACATTCAAGAATGCTAACATTCAACATCCATCTTGTTTTGTGATCTGTTAAATTGTGAATGTTTTTTCTTCCCAGTAAGAAAGGTGGTTAAGGGTGAAATCTGTTTTATGTATTTCTTTGGAACTCATTCTCTTCCCTTAACAAAAAAAATACATCGGTACTACATTAAATGTCTATGGTTCCTCTTGGTCCATGTTCTCCTGCCATCACGGACCTTAACCTACTTACCCTGAAACAGAATGTACTTTCCATGACCCTTTCTTAAAACCACATCTATGGCTCTCTTATTCATAGGCTTCCTCAACACTTTTTAAATAGTAAGTTTCAAATATATTATCCAGTTAAATATCATGGTAGGGATGGTGCAAGCTCTATCAGTAGTGTCTGGAAAGGACTGTTCACTTGGGCAGAGTTGAGGAGGAACAAGACAAGTTCAGGATTTAAGGCACTGAAATTCAGGGGTGGCAGAAATGAAGGTTTGGGTTTGGGAGTGATCTTTCTGGATTTTTGAGTAGCTCTTTCCTTTTTCTTAAGCACAGAAGACCAACACAAGGAAACAGAGGGGGAGTGACGGAAAGTAGCGAGGTTCATTTGCCAGTTTTGTTGTCTTCTCTTTGTTGACATTTTGCTATGCCCTAGATTTTTGTCCTTTTTCTCTAGTGAGGTGCATAGAAGATCTATGTGTTATCTCATTGTTTTTGGTCTTTCTCTCCCTGCTGAGAATCTGGGTGTGTCATCATGTCTTAAGATTTTATGTGTGTATTTTTAGTTTTAAAAATAGAGAATGGTAAGGGTGGGAGCAGATTATTTTACGATGTATATGTCATCTATCTATCATCTATCTACATACACACACATACATATATACAATGTGATACACCATAGTGTAATATAGCCCACAACAATGTACAGAACCCTTCCTACCCATTAATTTCTTTGATTAATTATCTAGAATTCATCTCACTTATCTATAATATGTAGGAGCACTTAGCTGACAATACAAACCAATTTATGTTATAATCTCTTTAAATAATAGGAGTGATACAAGTAATAATAGGTCTCATGTGTTGGGTATTCATTGTATGTCAGGCACAATGGCAGGCAATTCCAGATATAAAATCCCAGTAGATAAGAACAGTGTGTTTGAGGTCACCATATCCCCATTATATCATTGTGTCTACATAAAAAGAACATGGGAATGATCAGATTGTTGGTTGAATTTGTAGATGATTTCAAGTTTCCCACCTATACCTTAAATCAATAATTTTAGAAATATTATTATATCATTAACTCTCTACAGTGTTTAGTTACTTTAGTATGTGTTTAGTGTTTAGTATGATTAGGATGAAGTGTATTCTTGTCATAGAATATTATTAAGTATTAATAACATTTATTATTAAATATTGATGACATTTATCATTAAATACTGATAACATTTATTGATTACTTATTATGTGCCAGTGTTATAGTAATTGTGAAGGAATAGATTTTTTAATCTTCAAGTTAAGTATGCTTATTACTCCAATTTCAAAAGAAAATCCCCTCAGGCCTATGTGGCCTGTCAATAAAAGTAACATTTTGATATTGTGCTTATATAATTTATTTTTTTTAATGCCTAGCATTTTCTGTTTTATTTTGATAATGTATGTTAGACTATATTCTTATAAGAAAGTAAAGGAAAATATGTGGGAGAAAATATATTCTCAATAGTATATGACCTCTTTTTAAGGATGGTCATTGACTGAAAAGCTGCATCAGTGTAACCACCGTTGGGGCAGTTACTCTCGAATAGCTGGATATTCAAGTTCTAGAGATACCTGAAATCGGTTGGATGGCTCATTCAAGTTCAGGCAACTAGAGCAAAAGAGTTGATTCCAAAAAATCACAAAATAACCCAAATGTTAGTGTGATCAGTTTTATAAAAATAAAATAATTACTATACCTGATCAAAGAATGAAAGAGAGCTTAGTCATGCATGAGATGAAATTTTTTTATGTGAAGTTCCAGTAGAAATTTGTTGATCCAGGATATTAACACATTGTTCAGCTTATTGAAAACCCTCTTCTTCTTCAAATCATTTCCTCATCTGTAAGAGGTTAGTCAGGTATGAGAATGTTGAGATACCTAGGATTTGGGAGTTTATTTGAATATGCTGATAATGTCAAGCATATCTATGTCTTTTCTTATCTTCAACATAAATTATTAGTTAATGATCACAGCATCCTAGAAAGTTGGGATCAAAATATTATTCCCCCTTTGTAGATTGCTGTGGGTTCAGACCAGATAAGTAGTGCCTTATTGGAGATGGCTGGCAAGCCAGGGGCAGAGAGGAATTAGAACGTCAAACTCTGGATGCTTCATCTCAGTTTAGTTGAGGGATTCTCAGCAACTTCTCTGCAGACCCCGTGGCAACTGAGGAAGCAGAAGTGAAGCCGAGAATCAGTGCTACCTGGGTCTGCTTGCGGCTCTCACTGTGAATTTTGGTGTGTTTGGGGAGGAGTTAATAATCCAGGATCCCATAAACTAACCTCCAGGTAATAATATAAACAATCCATTTTTTTTTTCAAGTTCCTATATTTCTTTGAGTTGGCAGCCTCAACTCCCTAGTTCAATGCCAAGGGCCAGTACTGTGCTGAGCTTTACCAGGAAAATCTTCATCATTCTAGAAAACAGCTAAAGAAAATAAAATGATTTTTTTTTTCAGTTAAAACTGTAACAAAAAATTCTATGATTTTGCTCTATATTCTTATAAAACTCAACTATATTAGGTATATAAGAGGTATTAACCAGCTAAATGAAATTCTACAAAAGTGGAAAGACAGAATACTATGATAAGAGGAAAGGCTGGAGGCTAACTTATAGTTCAAAATATTTATGGCTTTATACTCAAAACAAAAATCATGACTGAATAGTTCTACATATTGAAAACTTAGCTTCCAGAGTTTCACAGTTTTGAAAGAAAGTTATTAAAACATAAATTGCCTGGTATTTTCTTGACATAGGCAAAATAACAAATTTGATTTATGAAGATTGTCAGTTATAATAAAGCAGAACAAAGCATAGTCATTTTACCTAATAAGTGGTATGTTGTTATAAATTCTCATCACAACTCCAAATGTTACCCAAAGATATAGAAAGAAGCTTTCACAATCACAAAGATGACACCTAGAGCTGACCTAAGGGTCAGAGCTGACCCAAAAGGAAGAAAGTGAGAGGTGATTAAATATGTGGAGCGTAACAAATAGCATGGAGGACATGGGGAGTTAGGAGAAGGCAGTTGGGGGAAATTGGAAGGGGAGGTGAACAATGAGAGACTATGGACTCTGAAAAACAATCTGAAGGGTTTGAAGAGGTGGGGGGGGTGGAAAGTTGGGGGAACCAGGTGGTGGGTATTGGGGAGGGCACGGACTGCATGGAGCACTGGGTGTGGTACAAAAACAATGAATACTGTTATGCTGGAAATAAAAAAAAAATACAATTTGTTTTCATTTTTTACAGAAAATACAGAAAATTTTGAGGAAAAGAAAAACTTATATCTTTTAAACCAGAGTAAGAATTTTGTTGTATTTTGCTCAGTATTTTTCTATCCATTTGCATACATTATTAAAACAAAATCAGCACATCCATTTTGTAATTGTTACTTCATTTATTAATCTATGGCAATGATATCCTACATTTTTCACTATTTTTCTAATGTATGGTTTAAAAAATCTATATCTTGGTCCATTACTCCTGGTACTACAATTCTTCTAACTTTTGAGTAATCCTTTAGTCTTTTGATTAACCTTTGAGAATTTGATGTTTAACTTTTTCATATTCAAAAGTGAAATTTACAAAAATTTCAATTACATACCTGATAATATATTTATTTGATCTTCAGATATAAAAATATTTTATGTATCAATATATTAGTTTATAAGCTTTACCACCTAAAACTCTTAAGATATTGGCCCATTACTTCCTGGTATTTGATATAGAGAATTCTGAGTTCAGTCTAATTTTTTTTTTTCCTTTAGAGGCAGACCTTTCTGTCTAGTCAAGAACTACATTTATGTTATTTTCTTCACCTTTGAAATTATGAATTTCAAAAGAATCACTTGAGGTTTTTGTTCTTATTAATGTTGCCTGTTAATCACTGAGACGTTTTCATCTATAGACGCAAGGCTTTCTTTTGTTTAGGAATATGTAATTCTATTGTAACTCAGATTTATTATTTAGTTAAAATGGTTCACTTTTCAAGAACACAAATTATGTTGCACATCATTTTTCCATCAATTGCATCTACTTTTTCTTTCCTCATGATTTTAATCTCTGTTCATTTCTCATAACTTGGAGGCAGCTGTTCAAATTTGTTCTACACATTACTATTCAATTTTCAGCAGGGTTGGCTTTGTTCTTTAGTGAATCTAACATTGAGTGATTCTAATCTCATGAAGATATTAATTTTGCCATCTTGCTTTTAATTTATTTCCTTTTCAACTTACCTCCTAGAGAAATTCCTTTTCATGCCAGTATGTTCTCTTATCGTCTCATCTCCATTCTTATTTCAAAGATTTATCCTTTGAATTTCATTGTGAATAGGTGACAGTGTTTCTAAAATTTTATATCCTGTAGTATCCTTTAAAGGAATCCATTCAAGAAACTATGTACTTTTGTGATACAGAAAAATTTTCTAATCTCCATACTGTCTTGGCATTTTTTTTAAAGATTTTATTTATTTATTTGACAGACAGAGATCACAAGTAGGCAGAGAGGCAGGCAGAGAGAGAGGGGGAAGCAGGCTCCCTGCTGAGCAGAGAGCCCGATGCGGGGCTCGATCCCAGGACCCTGGGATCATGACTTGAGCTGAAGGCAGAGGCTTAACCCACTGAGCCACCCAGGCACCCCTGTCTTGGCATTTTTAAATTCATTCCTTGAATTGGAAATGAATTCAGCCTAATTTTGCCTAGAAAGCAGGGATGCTATGTCTGAAATAAGGGAAAGAATCACAGTGGCTTCATGTGATGGAGTCTTGTATTCTCACATGACCAGGCACTAGAGCTAAGAAGTTCAGAATCAACACAGTGGGTTAAGGAAGCGGCTGAGAGCCAGGGCTTTTCTAGCTGCCGAACCTCCAAACCAATGTGATTTATTCTTATGATTGCGAAGTGGCTGGACCAAATCTAGGCATGATTATATACATATATATATAACATATATAATATATAATTGTATGTATGATATACCCATATATACCCATGTATATAGACACACATATAGATCATATATACCTATTATATATTGTATATTAAATATATAACAATTTAAAAACATGTGACGGGTATATAATATATGTTATATTTAATAGGTGTATATACATATATACACACATGTGCATATGTATTTATAATAGGTAACTTGAAGAGGAAAATGTGGATGTCCAATTTTTTTTTTTTTAACTTGAAAATTGTATTTGTGAAAGCTCCACTCAGGACATTTCTGTTTCTGTTTCATTGCTTAGAATTCTGTCACTGTGTCACACGGTCAACAATGGTTGCTGTGGAGTTGGAGGACAGAAGTATTTTTACCTGCTGCAAACCATCATTTTTTAAAAACAAAGGATAAAGACCAATATTCACAGGTGCAAAGACCTTTACTGTTTTGAATTACTGGTCAGTGCAGGACTGTCTTGGGCTCCATGAGAAAACAGGTCTCAGGGAAGATAGGCAATCTCAGGGCATCTTTAAAATAGAGGGCATTACCTAGGATGGTCATTTTTTTTTTCTCCTGTTATCTTTTATTGCCAAATTATCTTTCTATAACTTTTTTTTATTAGTTTCACCCTAGTGATTCTTACTGCAACATCTTAAGTCTTATTACTTGGAGAAATTATTTCCAGATTTCATAAGCAGGATGTTAGTTTTTGGTTGGTGTGAGTTTTTTCTTCATAGATGTTTTAGTGAGAAAATAGAAGTGACTCAGGAGTTTCAGTGTTTATTCAGACATGATCATAGAAAAGACACAAAATGTAGTATGACACGGCAGCCCTTGATTACATTGGTGGTCTCTGAAGTGAAAAAAAATCCATGGATAGATTGGAAAGTAGTATTAGTTAATGACCTTCTGTGTGGTAAGTACTACGATATATGTAAAGGTGAAATCTGTTGATACTGCCTTTTTTTAAATTATCAAGTAGAACAAGTGATATAGGAATATAAATAATTCTAGACTAAAACCTCTTTGAGGGCATTGCATATGGTTTGGTCAATTTTTTTCTTCTAAATGTGTTTATTGCCTCATTGGTAGAAGTAAATAGTCACTAAAAGCTTTCTAAATTAGCAATATAAAATCAAATGCTATAGATAAATTCAATCATAAAGATACATATGCTGTGCTCTGGGGCACAGAGTGGAAACAGATCTCAGACCAGGTAATTTATGGATGTGGTAACCTTTACCTAGGCCCTATGGGGTATGTAGCACTTGGTTAGAGACAGGAAGACACTGAATGAGAGGGAAACAAAGGAGGGAGGACTAGCATGAACAGGTATGGTGTTCAGTGAAGGAAGCATTGACAGGAGAAAGGAGGAAGATCTCATCTGCATCACGGCTGTTCTTGACCTGGCCTTCAATATTTGGACAGTATGACGCCTTCGAAGTCCTGAGAGAAGGTATCAGGGATATGTGGGTTGAAATGGAGAAGGAGACACTGGAGACAGGAACACTGATCTGGATCTTCTACCTGGTCTCCCTGACTCCCAATAGTGAGGATTTAAATAGTATGGTGAGATTATATATTAAGAAACTTTAAGTGGTCAGAATTGGGAAAATTGTAATCCTCATTACGAAACATTCTCTTCATATTTTTAGGCATCGCTTGCTTTCGTTCATTCATGTATTTATTTATCTTTCTGTAATAAGCATTATGAACAGCAAACCTAAACAAAACAGGTGGTCTTCCCCACCCACCTAGTACCCCTACTTCTTCCCAATTGATTTCTCTGTTAAGCATTTCTTTATTTCCTTTTTTATATGGTTTTATTGCACTTATACATATCTCTTAAAAAGCATTTTTTAAATTAACATATATTGTATTACTAGTCTCTGAGGTAGAGGTCAGTGATTCATCAGTGTTATATAATACCCAGTGCTCATTACATAACAAGCCCTCCTTAATGTCCAATACCGTTACCCTATTCCTCCAACCCCCTCCCCTCCAGCAATGCCCAGCTTATTCACTATGATTAAGAGGCTCTTATGGTTTGTCTCCCTTTCTGATTTCATCTTGTTTTATTTTTTCCTCTCTTCTCCTATGATCCTCTGCCTTGTTTCTTAAATTTCATATATCAGTGAGATCATATGATAATTGTCTTTCTCTGACTTATTTCACTGAGCCTCTAGTTCCATCCATATCCTTGCAAATGGCAAGATTTCATTGCCTTTGATGGCTGAGTAGTATTCTATTATAAATACATATCACATCTTTATCCATTTATCTGTCAATGGACATCTGAACTCTTTCCAAAATTCAGCTATTCTGAATATTGCTGCTATAAACACTGGGGTGCAGGTGCACCTTCATATCACTACATTTGTATCTTTAGGGTAAATACGCAGTAGTGCAATTGCTGGGTCATAGGATAGCTCTGTTTTCAACTTTTAAAGGAACCTCCATACTCTTTTCCAGAGTGGCTGCACCAGCTTGCATTCCCACCAACAGTGTAGGAGCGTTCCCCTTTCTCTGCATCCTAGCCAAAATCTGTTGTTTCCTGGCTGGTTAATTTCAGTCATTCTGACTGGTGTGAGGTGGTATGTCACTGTGGTTTTGATTTGTATTTCCCTGATGCTGAGCGATGTGGAACACTTTTTCATGTGTCTATTCACCATCTGGATGTCTTCTTTGGAGAAATGTCTGTTCATCTCCTCTGCCCATTTCTCGACTGGATTATTTGTTCTTTGGGTATTGAGTTTGTTAAGTTCTTTATAGATTTTTGGATACTAGCCTTTTATCTGCTATGTCATTTGCAAATATCATCTCCCATTCTGTTGATTGTCCTTTGGTTTTGTTGACTGTTTCCTTTGCTATGCAAAAGCTTTTTATCTTGATGAAGTCCCAATAGCTCATTTTTGCCCTTGCTTCTCTTGCCTTTGGTGAAGTTTCTAGGAAGAAGTTGTTGTGGCTGAGGTTTAAGAGATTGCTGCCTGTGTTCTCCTCAAGGATTTTGATGGATTCCTTCCTCACATTGAGTTCTTTCACCTATTTGGAGTCTATTTTTGTGTGTAAGGAAATGATCCAATTTCATTTTTTTTTGCATGTGGCTGTCCAATTTTCCAAACACTATTTTTTGAAGAGATTTATTTCCAATTGGACATTCTTTCCTGCTTTGTCGAAGATTACTTGACCATAGAATTGAGGGTCTATTTCTGGGTTCTCTATTCTGTTCCATTGATCTCTGTGTCTATTTTTGTGTGAGTACTATACTGTCTTGATGATTGCAGCTTTGTAATAAGAGCTTGAAGTGTGGAATAGTAATGCCACCAGCTTTGGTTTTCTTTTTCAGCATTCCTCTGGCTTTTTGGGGTCTTTTTTATTTCCATACAAGTTTTAGGATTATTTGTTCTAGTTCTGTGAAAAAAAAGTTGATGGTATTTTGAAGGGATTGCGTTAAATGTGTAGATTGCTTCAGGTAGCATAGACATTTTCACAATATATGTTCTTCCAATCCATGAGCATGGAACGTTTTTCCATTTCTTTGTGCCTTCCTCAATTTCTTTCATAAGTATTCTATAGTTTTCTGAGTAGAGATTCTTCATCTCTTTGGTTAGATTTATTCCCATGTATCTCATAATTTTGGGTGAAATTGTAAATGGGATCGACTCCTTAATTTTTCTTTCTTCTGTCTTGTTGTTGGTGTATAGAAATGCAACTGACTTCTGTGCATTGATTTTATATCCTGACACTTTACTGAATTCCTGTATGTGTTTGCAGTTTTGGAGTGGAGTATTTTGGGTTTTCCACATAAAGTATCATATCATCTATAAATAGTGAGAGTTTGACTTCCTTGCTTACTCAGGTGCCTTTTATTTCTTTTTGTTGTCTGATTGCTGAGGCTAGGACTTCTAGGACTATATTGAATAGCAGTGGTGATAGTGGATAGCCCTACTGTGTTCCTGAACTTTGGGGAGAATCTCTCAGTTTTTCCCCATTGAGAATGATATTCAGTGGGTTTTTCATAGATGGCTTTGATGATATTCAGGTATGTACCCTCTATCACTACACTTTGAAGGGTTTTGATCAAAAAAGGGATACTGTACTTTGTCAAATGCTTTTTCTGCATCTATTGAGTGTGTCATATAGTTCTTCTTTCTTTTATTAATGTATGGTATTACATTGATTGATTTGCAGATGTTAAACCAAACTTGCAGCTCAGTAATAAATTCCATTTGGTCATGGTGAATAATCCTTTTAATGTACTGTTAGATCCTATTGGCTAGTATTTTGGTGAGAATTTTTGCATCCATGTTCAGTGGGGATATTGGTCTGTAATTTTCCTTTTGATGGGCTCTTTGTCTGGTTTTGGGATCAAGGTAATGCTGGCCTTGGAAAATGAGCTTGGAAGTTTTCTGTCCATTTATATTTTTTGGAACAGTTTCAGGAAAACAAGTAATAATTATTCTTTAAATGTTTGGTAAAATTTCCCTAGGAAACCATCTGGCCCTGGGCTCTTGTTTGTTGGGAGATTTTTGATGACTGCTTCAATTTTCTTACTGGTTATGGGTCTGTTCAGGTTTTCTATTTCTTCCTTGTTCAGTTTTGGTAGTTTATATGTCTCTAGGAATGTATCCATTTCTTCCACATTTGTTTGCATATAGTTGCCATAATATGATCTTATAATTGTTTGTATTTCTTTTGTGTTGGTTATGATCTCTCCTCTTTCATTCATGATTTTACTAATTTGGCTCCTTTCTCTTTTCTTTTTGATAAGTCTGGCCAAAGGTTTATCAATCTTATTAATTCTTTCAAAGAACCAGCTCCTAGTTCCGTTGAATCTGTTCTACTTTTCTTATGGTTTCTATTTTATTGATTTCTTCTCTGATCTTTATTATTTCTCTTCTCCTGCTGGGTTTAGGCTTTCTTTGCTGTTCTTTCTTCAGCTCCCTTAGGTGTAGAGTTTGCTCTATCCCAAAGATGTTGAACAGTTGTGTTTTCATTTTAATTTGTTTCCATGAATTTTTAAAAATTCTCCCTTAATTTCCTGGTGGATTTATTCATTCTTTAGTAGGATGCTCTGTAGCCTCCATGTATTTAAGTTCTTTCCAACTTTCCTCTTGTGGTTGAGTTCTAGTTTCAAAGCATTGTGGTCTGAAATTATGCAGGGAATGATCTCAGTCTTTTGGTACTGGTTCAGACCTGATTTGTGACTCAGGATGTGATCTAATTCTGGAGAACTTTCCATGTGCACTAGAGAAGAGTGTGTACTCTGTTGCTTTGGGATGGAGTGTTCTGAATATATCTTTGATGTCCATCTGGTCCAGTGTGTCATTCAAAGCCTTTATTTCCTTGTTGAACTTTTGCTTATATGATCTGTCCATTGTACTGAAGGCAAGTTAACGTCCCCTACTATTATTGTATTATTGTCATTATGTTTCTTTGATTTTGTTATTAATTGGTTTATATAATTGGCTGCTACCATGTTAGGGGCATAAATATTTAAATTTGTTAGATCTTCTTGTTGGACAGACCCTTTAAGTATGATACAGGTCCTTCCTCATCTCTTTTTATAGTCTTTGGTTTAATATCTAATTTATCTAATATAAGGATTGCCAGTCCAGCTTTCTTTTGACGTCCATTAGTATGGTAATTGGTTTTCCACACCGTCACTTTAAATCTGGAGGAGTCTTTGAGTCCAAAATGAGTCTCTTGCAGATAGCACATCAATGGGTCTTGTTTATTTATTTATTTATTTATTTTTAATTAACATATAATGTATTATTAGCTTTAGGAGTACAGGTCTGTGAATGCCTGGTTTACACACTTCACAGCACTCACTATAGCACATACCTTCCTCAATGTTCATAAGCCCCCCACCCTCTCCCGGGTTTTATTTATTTATTTTTTTAACCCATTCTGATACCCTGTGTCTTTTGTTTGGGTCATTTAGCCCATTTGTTTTCAGAGTAGCTATTGAAAGGTATGAATTTAGTGCCTTTGTATTGCCTGTAAAGTGACTGTTACTGTATATTGTCTCTGTTCCTTTCTGGTCTGGTCCAGTAGTTGTTTATCTCTCTTTTTCTCAACTTCTTTATTTTTCATTATTTGGTCTTCTATATCACTAATTCTCTCTTCTGCCTCATTTACCCTGGCAGTTAGAGCCTTTATTTTTGATTGTGCCTCATTAATAGACTTTTTGATTTTGACTTAGATTTTAATTCTTTTATTTCTCCAGAAAGGGATTCTTGAGTATCTTCTATGCTTTTTTCAAGCCCAGCTAGTATCTTTATAATTGTTATTCTGAACTCTAGCTCCCACAACCTACTAATGTCTGTATTGATTAGGTCCCTGGCTGTTGGTACTGCCTCTTGTTTTTGTTTTTGTTTTGTTTTGTTTTGTTTTTGAGGTGAGTTTTTCCTTTTGTCATTTTTGTCCAGAGAAGCATAGATGAATGAGGGGATAAAATGCTTAAAGGGTAACAATGACCCTAGAAAAATATGCACTAAATAAATCAGAAGAGACCCAAAATGGAGGAGAAGAAAGGGGCGGGGGAGAAAAAGAGCAAAAGAAAAAAAAAAAATATAATCAGGCTGGTGAATAGAACAGAGCCACACAAAGTTTTGGGTGTATTTTGGTCTGTTAGCGGAAACTGCCTCCCAAAATTTTAAAGAAAGAAAAACCTATATATACACACAAAAATAAGGGTAAATACATGGAAGGGATGGAAGATGACTGTAAAGATATAAATTTAAAAAGATTTTAAAAAAGGAATTGGTAAAATGAGAAATTGGTTGAAAGAAAGGAAAAAAAAAAAAGGAGAAAATGTGATCAGGTAGAAGACTTGAACAAAGCCATACAATAGATTTAGGATATATTTTTGTCAGTTAGATGAAACTGTATCCCAAAATTTTAAAGTAAGAAACACTTATATGAATACAAAAAATAAGGTTAAATGCAATGGAGGGATAGAATATAACTGTAAAAATGAAAATTAGAAAAGATTTTTAAAAATAAATTGATAAGATTTTGGATAAAATAGGAAAGAAAAAAAATTTAAAAATGGAAAAAGAAAAAAATAAAGAAAATTTAAAAAGTAAACTTTGAACTACTGAAGAATCATGGGGAAAAAGCTGTAAATTCTATGTTCTGTATTCCCCTATCACTGGAGTTCAGTTCTCATTGATGAGTAAACTCAGTCTTTGGGGATATTCTTGCTGTTCTTCTTGGGGAGGGGCCTGTTGCAGTGATTCTCAAATGTCTTTGCCTGAAGCGGAATTCCACCGCCCTTGCCAGAGGCCAGGCTAAGCAATCTGTTAAGTAATCCGCTCCGGTTTGCTCTCAGGACCTTTTGTTCCCTGAACGCTTTCCGTAGAGTTCTGGAGGACGGGAATGAAAATGGCGGCCTCCCAGTGTCCAGCCTGGGGGCACCCAGAGCGCAGGGCTCCACTCAGTGCACTCTCGGAGAAAAGCGGTCAATCACTCCCGTCTCCCTGGTCTCCGACTGTGCTCTGAGCTCACCAGGCCTGTGATGGAGTGTTTCTATCTCTGGTGCTCGGCCCTGTTTGGAGTCTCCAAACCCAGCAGATTCCTGCTGCTTGATCCTGCACTGTTTCTTCCAGGGGAGGAAGGTGAGTCTCCTGGATTTGCTGTGCGCAAATCCTGGATGGTCTGTGCGCAAGATGTAGTGGCCCAACTGTGCCTCAGATCATGGCTTATGGTAACCCCGAGCTGAGAGCTCACCACCCGGCTCTGTATTTGCAGCTGGTTTCCCCACTCTGATAGTTGGGAGCTCTGCCGCACTCAGCTCCCCCAGGTCTTCCTGTTACCCCAAGGGTCTTGAGACCACACAGTCCCTACAAGTGTTCAACTTTTTCCCCCCCCACCGCTTAGCCATGGAGTGATGCCTCTCAGTGTAGCAGACTTCTGAAAATTCTGATTTTGTGTTTCCCTACTCTATCACTTGCCGGGAGCTGGCTGATGGAGGCTCCCTCCCCCTACCATCTATCTTCCCATATATTGCCTCAGATTCACTTCTCCGCATGTCCTACCTTCCAGAAGGTGGTCACTTTTCTGTTCATAGAATTGTTGCTATTCTTTTCTTTGATCTCCTGTTGAGTTTGTAAGTGCTCAGAATGATTTGATAACTATGTAGCTGAATTCCTGGGACAGATGAAATTTTGATCTCTTATTTCTCCACCATCTTGGTCCTCCCCCCAAGCATGTTTTTTTTTAATCCTGTTTTTAACTTTCTAGAAAGGTATTATGTATGTATTATTTGGGGCCTGATGTCTCTGATTTAATATTATTTTGCTAAGACCCTTGACATACTGTAAAATGCAACTTCCTTTTACATTTTTAATGATTTTTCTTTTAGTTGTGATCAACTTGATAATGACTCAATAGTATTTAAATTAAATGAATTAATTTGCCCAGTTTACTTATATTTTATTTTTTACTGTCCATTTATTTATTTATTTATTTGAATTTTTAGAATTTAAATTCAATTAATATATAATGTATAATTAGTTTCAGAGGTAAAGGTCTGTGATTCATTAGTCTTATATAATACCCAATACTAATTACATCATATGCCCTCCTTAATGTCCATCACTCAGTTACCCCATCTCTGACCCCTTCCCCCCACAACCCTCAGTTTTTTTCCTAGGATTAAGAGGCTTTTATGGTTTGCCTCCCACTCTTATTTCATCTTGTTTTATTGTTTTCTCTCTTCCTCTATGATCTTCTGTTTTGTTTCTTGAATTCCACATGTGAGATCATATGATAATTGTCTTTCTCTGATTAACTTATTCCGCTTAGCATAATACTCTCTAGTTCTATCCACGTCATTGCAAATGGCTAGATTTCATTGTTTTTGATGGCTGATGAGTATTCCTTTGTACATATATACCATATCTTCTTTATGAACCTAAGCGCTACCTACTGCACTAACGAAGCACCTTCACATCTTCTTTATCCATTTATCTGTCAAAGTTTGGCTATTGTGGACATTGCTACTATAAACATTGGGGTGCATGTGCCCCTTCAGATCACTACATCTGTATCTTTAGGGTAAATACCCAGTAGTGCGATTGCTGGGTCATAGGGTAGCTCTATTTTCAACTTTTTGAGGAACCTCCATACTGTTTTCCAGAGTGGCTGCACCAGGTTGCATTCCCACCAACAGTGTGGGAGGGTTCCCCTTTTTCCACATTCTCTCCAGCATCTGTCATTTCCTTACTTGTTAATTTTAGTCATTCTGACTGGCGTGAGGTGGTATCTCATTGTAGCTTTGATTTGTATTTCCCTGATGCTGAGTGATGTTGAGCTTTTTTCATATGTCTCTTGGCTGTTTGTATGTCTTCTTTGGAGAAATGTGTGTTCATGTCTAATGCCCATTTCTTGATTGGATTATTTATACTTTGAGTATTGAGTGTGATAAGTTCTTTTTTTTTTTTTTAATAGATTTTGGATACTAGCCCTTTATCTGATAAGACATTTTAATTTGCCCAGTTTAGCTTTGTGTCACTGGAACAAATTCATGAGAAACCTGGGCCCAAACTTAGTTTCACTTGCCATAGCCATGAAATAGTTAAATCTGTTAAATTCAACCTTAAGTTAATTGAAATGTCTTTGTGACCATTCAGTATATATCAGTTATAAAATATGAACATAGCTTTTTTGGCTATGCGTGGTAGGACATTTCCTCAGATGCACCGTAGTGAGACAATTTCAGCAAAATATCATAAATTTCATGAATTTGTAGTTATCAACCCCCAATCAGAATATTCATTAAATATGTGCTAAAGTAGTAAATATTGGGTGTGCCAGTTACAGATGCATATAATGATGATAACTCTGGGTGATGCTTAATCTCTCAGATCAAGCAAAGCTGAGTACAGGAATTTTGTCATATTTGATTATTTGGACTTTTTTTTTTTTAATACCGCTCTAAGAGAAGGGTCTTGAACTAGATAGATGTTTTTTAGTTCTTCTCCATCTCTAGGAAAAATATGGGACCTGATGAAGCAGAAAAAAATGCAGTTGCCTCAGTTCACAAGAAAATATACAATTTGACATGCATTTTTCCAACATTAAATCACATTATGAGGATATTGTTCCAGACATTTGTATCTTTCTTGGACCATGGCTTTCCTTGCTACCTCACAATTTTCCAGATTTAGGGGGACTATCTTATGCCAGTTTGTATGGGCTTTCCAGTTTTAATAATGAAAGTCCTACATCCCAGTAGTGGCCATGCCTGCAAATGCTTTGTCAGGCACCTAGAATCATGTATAGTTAGGTCGTGTCATGTATCAGTAATACACTCTCTTCTAGTTATGAATTTCAGATAATCTGGATTCTCATTTACATTTTAATATAACATTTGTACTATTTCAAATTTATATTTTGTAGTTTTGTACAAAACCCCTATAATATCAATATTTAAAACCCATCCTTTTTAACTAATTTGAATTATAGAATATTTATAAAGTCATTTTATTTCTTTTAAGTGTATATAGTAATTTGAATTAGAAAGACTTTCTCATTATGCTTTAATGAAGAAATGAGAATGATTTGTGGCTAGGATTTCAGTTGTTTGTATGCATTGCGTGAAAATAACTTTTTTAGTAATACTGAGATTGAAAGAGCTTCCTGTTTTAATTTTCTTTTTCTAAAGGGGCTTAGAAAAACTTACTCTCTTTGAGAGGAAATAGAGGGTCATCCTTTCAAGCATGTCTTCTGAAATCAAAAATTGTGAGTACAAAGCCTGGCTCTTCCACATACTGACGATGTGATCTTGGGCAAGTTGCTTAAGCTCATGAAAACATAGTTTCTTGATCTTAGCTTGATATGATAATTAGTACCATTTAGGCTGCCTCCCCTCTACTCTCTGGCAATGGCTCTTTCTCCTCCCCCCTGGGGCTGCACCAGTGTCCTGCCCTGGGGCTGCTCACTGCCTTCCTGCTGCTCCTGTCCTTTGTTGGCACCACACGCTGCCACACCTGCCAAATGCACCTTCTCTGAGCTGCTGGGTCCCTGGGTCTTCCAGGCGGGCCACCTTGTTTCCCAACATGGCGTCAACTGCTCAGTTATGGGACCACCAGAAAAAAATATAGTTGTGCACCTTGAGAAGCTGGATATAGCATATGATGATTTTGGCAATACTGACCATTTCAACATCATTTACAGTCAAGGCTTTGAGATTGTGCTGAATGACTATAAGTCATTTGCCTTTTCTAAGTGTAAAGAAGAGGTCAGATGGCAAGGTAGCCAGTTACTGCCACACAACCATGGCTGGATGGGTGCATGATGTGCTGGGCAGGAACTGGACTCGTTTCCCTGAAATTGAGGTGGGAATGACCTCTCAGAATGTGAACGTGAGCCCTGCACACTTGGAGAGTCTCCAGGAAAACTATTTTAATATGCTCTACAAATACAGCCGTGACTTTGTGAAAGTGATCAGTGCCATTCAGAAGTTTTGGACTACAACCACATATGTGGATTATGAGACTCTTAACCTGACAGAGATGATTAGGAAGGTGGCGGCCATAGCCAGAGAATCCTAAGGCCCAGACCTGCACCACTGACTGCTGACATACATGAAATGATTTTACATTTGCCGGCATCTAGGGACTGGAGAAATGTTCATGGTCCCAATTTCGTTACTTCTGTTCAAAACCAACCATTTTGTGGAAGTTGCTATGTATTTGCTTCTAGGGATATGCTGGAAGCGAGAAACCGTATATTAACCAACAATACTCAGACCCCACTCTTGAGTCTTCAGGAGGTTGTCTCTTAGAGTCAGTACGCTCAAGGCTGTGAAAGTGACTTCCCACACTTCATTTGCAGGAAAATAACAAGATTTTGGGCAGGTGGAAGAGGTGTGCTTTCCCTACATAGGCACCGATTCTCCATGCAAACTGAAGGAAGACTGCTTCTGTTACTACTCCTCTGGGTACCACTATGTGGGAGTCTTCTCTGGGGGTGTAATGAAGCCATGAGGAAGCTTGAGCTTGTCCCTCATGGGCCTGTGGCAGTTGCTTTTGAAGTCTACAATGACTTCTTCCACTACCACAAGGGGATCTACTACCACACTGGTTTGAAAGACTCCTTCAATGCCTTTAAGCTGATTAATCACGCAGTTTGGCTGGTGGGCTCTGGCACCGTCTCAGCCTTTGGGATGGATTACTGGATTATTAGAATCAGCTGAGGTACTAGCTGGGGTAAAGATAGTTACTTCTGGATCCACAGAGGAACCAATGAGTGTACAATTGAAAGTAATGGTGGCCACACCAATTCCTAAATTATAGGGTATAATATATGTCCCAGCCTTTCATACTTCCCACTATCAGTCATGAACGGGGGATTGATTTATTCACAGACTGAATACTTTTATAGCAGCAATTTAAAAATATTGCACACAGATTCCAATGAAAATATTTGCCTTTATTAAAATGAAAACCACCTTTGATTTGAATATACCTTTTTACTGACTGCTGGCCTACTTTATAGCTATGCAGTAACAAAATGCAGGATCTTGTTAGTCATTTGTAACCCAAACATGCTGTATTTTTAAAAGGTCTGTGTGAGAACACAGAGTTTTTAAATCATAAAAATCACAAAAATGTCAATGATTATTAAATTTTTAAAAAGTTTTTAAGGAAAAATAATGAGTACCATTTAAATTGTTATAAAGACTAAATGAAATAATGTAAGGTGGTCATGATAGTGCCTGATAATTTGAAGTTTTCAAGATTTTGGCTGTGAGTAGCTACAGGGTAAGTCGAGCCCAGATTTGTGCTACAGTAAGATCTGCTCAATTTATTTATTTATTTTTTTCTGTGATGGGAAACAGGATTTTAAAAAAGATTTCAAAATTAAAGATTTTAATTTTTGGTGTGTGTGTGTGTGTGTGTGTGAGTTTATCTGATGGCCACATCAATGGGGGACTCCAAAACATATTTGATAAAGGAATTCTAGTATCTCTGGCCAAGTTCCCTTAAAAAAATTGTGTGTATATATATATATATATATTTATATTTGAGAGAGAGAAGCAGACTCCCTGCTGAGCATGAGCCTCACCTGGGGCTTGAACTCAGGACCCTGAGATCAATGACCTGAGCCAAAACCAAGAGCAGGAGACTTAACAGACTGAGACGCCCAGGTGCGCCCAAGTGCCCTTTTAACTGAAAGCTCTGGAAGAAATGGGACATGTCACCTGAGGGTAGATTATTTCTTCTATAACCCATTGTCTTCAGTCAAATTTTTCTCAGGAGATGGGGCCGGAGGCAGTACATTGACTATATTTCCTCATGTTCACTCTTATTGTGGATATGTTTTACTAAAATAAATGTTGGGTTTTTAATTGGTTTCAGAATGATTTAATCAGTGTTTATGCTCTGGTCATAAAGAACACTCTGTGATAGGCTTGCCATCTGTTCAAGATAAAAATGAAATCCCCTTTGAAGAAGTGGGCAGTTGATAGAAAGATTTTAATGAATGTTTAATGCTATTGTATCTATGTGAGGGGCTTATCGTGACAGTAACATAAATGTATAAGCCTAAGGGCTCAATCTTAGTGTTTCAGCACCTATTAAGTCTCTGTTGGAGAATTGTTATTTTGAATCTTTAAAGTTGTATACTGAAGTGATATAGGGTAGATTTAATGCAGTAAAACGTTTGCTCTAGTCAAGTTCTGTTTAGAATCTCTGCTCATTCCTGCCTGGTCACTGCCTTATAATAGAATGAATCTGTTCATTCCAGTGTGGTTTTCTCCTTCAAGAACCAATCTTTCTTTACACTTTATGGATTTTAGGAAATACTTTAATCTTCTTGGAATCTAAATATGTTTGGATCTTACTATTCTAATACACAGTAGGTTCTTTTTAAAATCTTTTTTGCTGATATATATTCTAACCATATTCTTTCATGTTTGAATGACCTTGCTTCTCCTTCTCCTTCTTCTTTCTAAAACATGGACCCATTTCAGTATCCTGCACGTCTTCTCTGATCATTGGTGTCTCTTCAAATTGAAGTACAGTGTCCTAGCAAACTCAGTAAGGGGTCCGGCCAAGGAACAATTTTCTAATTTAAGACTGTCACTGCATATCGTTTGGTTTCCCCTTGGATTTGTGATTGAAGTTGTTACAGGAGTTTTATAAGAGAAAAAGGAAGAGGAAAGCTTTTCCCCAAATGTGATATCATGAAGTATATAAACTTGACCTGCAATGTGAAAATTTAGTATATTTTCTCCCATATAAAATGCCATTGGCACAGTATATGTTTCCCAGTGTCATGTTGCTATAGAATATAGTTGCCTATTTGTCAGAAGCTATTTGTCAGTTTCCTCAGTATCTGCAGGAGGTAAGTATGCTCTAGAATTCAGAGAAGGAAAACTATGGACTCAGAGGGATTTGTGGAGGTGCTTGACAAAAAATATAACCTTATTTCTGAATACTTGTGCAACCCAAATGTGCAGAATCAGGACGTTGGCTAGATATCTTGCTATCAGGAACAATGTAATCCATTCTAATTACCGATGGTGGTTATCACTACAATTTAGATATCAAAAATTTTCTGACATATCTTTTATGTCATAAGTGTTATATTTTCATTTAAATCAATGTAATCTACATATAAAAAAAGAAAAGAAAAGAGAAATTGTGCTAATGTAAATGTTAGGATACTTTTGCAAGTGCATACTTATGATAATGGCCTTGAGAATTGGAGGCCAGTCAACTAAGGTACACAAATTAGGGTATTTTCAGCTGTGAGTGCTAACATCTCATACTAAATACAGCGTTGGTAACAGAGACTTAGAATTTCACATGAAAAGAAGAGCAGAGATCGACAGTTCCAGGGTTGATGTAATGCTCAGTGGTATGGGGGCTCTGTATATTTTTCTTTCTTTCTTTCTTTCTTTTTTTTTTTTTTTTAAAGATTTTTATTTATTTATTTGACAGAGATCACAAGTAGGCAGAGAGGCAGGCGGGGTGGGGGGAAGGATGCTCTTTGCTGATCAGAGAGCCCGATGCGGGGCTCGATCCCAGAACCCTGGGATCACAACCTGAGCCACCCAGGTGCTCGGGCATCTTTCTTTCTACGCAGGGAAGAAATTCTGTCCCAGATGGGACTGGCAGACTTCCCTTTATACCTCACTGCTGAAAGTTGGATACAGCCAAACCCTTCTCTGACAGGGATCTGGGGAGGGGTGGAAAGAACTGTGGGATAAGCCTGGATAAGCCTCTCTGGAGCTGTGCGCATTTCCTGAGTGTGTTGCCACCTCCGCGAAACTGGAGTTCTGTTAACTGGAAGATTCGGATTCGGTGGAGCCGGTGTGCTAGGCAAACCAGTCAAGAGCATGGAAAGAAACCGCAAATGGCCATCTCTGACTGTTTTACATATTCTGTTCAGATCCAAAGACAGGTTTAGTTAAACATTGTGTTTGTAGTTGGATGGAAGTGGCTTTAAATAATTATTTTTTGCTATATTTGTGATAAAAGTATTGAGCTTCCCCTGGTTTTAATGCTAATTTCTCTTAGGATATCTGTAGTTGGGACCGTCAGGTAAAATCTGTCCTCTTGAGTAAAATTATGTCACAGATGCTCAATAAATATGCCATGTATGATACGAATGCAAACAAGGCTCAGGAATTTTTGATCGAGTTTATTTAATCATGCAACCTGAAATTGGTTTATCTTTGATGCATTAATTATCTCATGTTGAGGGAAATTAAGAGAATTCTTCAACTCTTTGAAGAGGGCCATGTTCCCAAATGAGCCCTCAAAACAATTTTCATTCGTGGAAAACCCAGGAAAATTTCCTGAGTCCTAAAACTTTTAAAAACCCGTGGCATGGATAGTCAGAAACATGCATTTCTTAGATTTTTTGAGGGTTTGAAGCCATACAGGCTTTGAAGCCAGACTCTTTGGCTTTGAATTCTAACTCAGTTGTGAGATTTTGAGGAGGTTGCGCCTCAGCTTTGTTATCCATAAAATGGGGACATTACCTACCTCCAGCTTTATTATGAGGATTGTTATTATTTTGGTGTTCTTCAAATAGCCTTTGGGATACAGTACATAGCATTTTAAGTGTCAAAAAGTACACATATGCCTTGTATTGTAGGTGAATGCTTTCTTTAATAAATGTGTTGGAAGGGGGGCACCTGGGTGGCTCAGTCAGATTTCAGCTCAGGTCATAATCTCAGGGTCATAAGATCAAGCCTTGCTTTGGGCTCTGCACTGGGTGTAGAGCCTCTTTAAAATTTTTTCTCTCTCCTCTTCCTCGGCCCCTCCCTGTATACTGTCTCTCTCTGAAAAAAAATACATTGGAAAAATAAAAAATATTAGGAAAATGTCATTCTCTAAATATAGCATTCTTGTGGCATGCAACATTTTTTTCACTCACATGCATATATGGAAGCAATTATCTAATACAATTTTAATGAGTATATTATTTTTTTCTAGAAGCAACTTTATTGAGAGTAACATTAACTTCTTAACAGTTAAGCATATGGGGCACCTGGGTGGCTCAGTTGGTTAGGCGACTGCCTTCAACTCAGGTCATGATCCCAGGGTCGTGTGATCGAGCCCTGCATTGGGCCCTTAGCTCAGCAGAGAGCCTGCTTCTCTCTCTCTCTCTGCCTGCTGGTCTGCCTACTTGTGCTCTCTATCTCTCTGTCAAATAAATAAATAAAAATCTTAAAAAAAAACAGTTAAGCATATAACCCATTATATGCTACACAATGATGCTGATGAGAGGAGGATTGTATTCTATAATGTACATATAGATGTCCAAATTGGCAAGTACATTGTCAATATCAACATGTGTAGACAAACGAAATGTATAATATACTTTACCCTGTGTTGTGAGGAATAATTATGTTACTTAAAAATGAAGTGTTTTAATGATCAGTTAAGTGTGGACATGGAATAACCATGGAGAGGCAGACAGGTGTATGAAAGCAAAAGAGATTTATTGTACTCACCTGTCTTAGAAGAGAGAGGCACCCGCACACCACCCAAAGGGCCATTTGGGTGGAGCACAATGAAAGCGTGCTCACCTGAATAGGTGGAAAGCTGAAGGCCAGTGAGGACCTGTGAGAGGTTGTAGCGTGGAATGTTATTGGTATGCTTGAATGCACTAGGTTATACTCAGGGAAGGAAGGAGTGGGGCTTGTGGCAGAGGCCAGCCTTATCACACTGGGACCCCTTGTGCCTGGGAGTGAGGGATGCTGAGGCATCAGGAAATGAGAAAGTTTTAAAAGTTTGCAATACATACCCCAAGACTTTCACTAACTATCCATTGACACGTTACTTAACAGACAAACTTTTAAGGATCAAAGATGGTAGGCTTTGGATTTCAGGGCCGTGTGTCTTATAGCAAAACTAAACAATGAAAACTGTCATGAACTAAAGGAAATAAACTAAAGGAAATAAAACTGCAAACCACTAGGAGGTCAATGTGAAAGAGTGAAGGATTGTGTTTTGGAGAGTGGGTGAGTTTTCCATGGAGATGAGCTGATCCCAAGGGTCAGATTTAAATATCTTATTTATTTATTTATTTGACACCGAGAGAGAAAGAGAGAGATCATAAGTAGGCAGAGAGGCAGGGAGAGAGAGAGGGGAAAGCAGGCTCCCAGCTGAGCAGAGAGCCCGACTCGACTCGGGGCTCGATCTCAGGATCCTGAGACCATGACTTGAGCAGAAGGCAGAGCCTTAACCCATTGAGCCAACCAGGCACCCCCCAAGGGTCAGATTTAAATAAGGGGAATGCAGTGGGGGTAGGGTGAGGGAGGAAAAGGGAGGAAAATGGGAGGAAAAGGACTCTAGCCAAGGGACTATATGGGGCTTTTCACCTTCCTTGTGTTTACTGGCATGGACTTTGTTATTAAAAGAACTGTCATTATTGAAGCTGAACTGTAGTGAAATTGAATTTTCATGTTGATGCTGATGGGCTAACGGGAAGAAAGTTTGAATATGTGTGTTGGGGACAGATCCTAGTGGGCTTGGAAAGCCTGGAGGAAAGTTGTTAAGCACAGGTATTGACAGGCAAAAATGATGCTCAAGGAGATGGTCTGAAAAATGAATGAAAGGGGAGGAAACCCTGAAGTCTGCAATGAGAGAAAGCTAAAGGCAAGGCTGGGATAAAGTGACGGGAACCTGAATGGCAGGGAGTAGTGGTGGTAAAATAGGAAGAGATAGATGTGAAGATACTGAAAAGAATGTGTTAATACTGATCAGTATGCATCGGAATGGATTTATGTGCATGTATTATTCACTGTTTTACATGCGACTGCTCCCCTTGATTAACACAGAAAATGAAAGCCTCTTCATTTGGGTCCACGGTTCATATTTCAATCTGGGGATGTCTGACTCCTTTAATCATATTTATTCATGGGTTTAAAACAGGTAGCAACTCAAAAATAAAATTATGGCTTTTATTTCATGCAGAAAGTGAACTACCTGTGGATTCAAGTGAGAACATAAGACATTGTCCCCCCTCTGATTTTAGAGACTGAGCATATATTTCCGTGTTTTTTTTTTTTCCCTTTCATTATACATGATCACATTCTAATATGAGAGGAGTATTCAGAAAGTCCCATAAACTGACCTATGTGATTTTTATTCCTGTTTCTTAGAGGAGTAAATTGGGAAAAAAAAAAAAAAAAAGAAATCTGCTTGGATTTGGGTGGCGACAAAGTTCTCCTCAAAGTTGTGGATTACAGTTTGGCCTAAAGCATTAAATAAAGTCTGTTTGAGGCCATTCCCAGTGAGCTTTAGTAGGTGGTTTAGGTATTATGCTGTGATAAGTTGTAATGTTAAAAACTTTGGTCTAGGGATGCCTAGGCGACTCAGTCAGTGGGGCATCTGCCTTCAGCTAAGGTCATGATCTCCAGGTTCTGGAATCAACCCCCGCATCAAGCTCCTTGTTCAGCAGGAAGTCCACCTCTCCCTCAGTCTGCTGTTCCCCCTACTTGTGTGTGTTCTCCCTCTCTCTGACAAATTAAATAAAATCTTTAAAAATAAAAATGAAAACAAACTTGGGTCTTAAAGGTACATAGTAAGCATCCTCAGGAAAATGCTGTAACATTTTTATTCCTATCAAGGAAAGGGAAATAATCCTAATAAAAGTGGAAGCAGATAAATCCAATTTATAAATAATAAACATTTTAAACCAGATATATATGCCCAAGAAATGCTCATGTCATCCCACAAGGGATAGTAAGGATGTGCATGGCCATGTTGTTTGGCCCCAGAGTGTTGGAGGCACACTGGGTGTCCATTACAGGAGGAATGGATAAGAAAATGTGTGCCTGGCTTGGAATTTTATGCAGCAGTTAGCAAGCAGGAGTGGACCAGCAACACACATGGAAATATGGGTGAATATTTGATGCTAAAATGCTAAGTGAAAAAGGAATTAGCTTGAAGTATATAACACAACACTATTTATGAAAAACGAAACACGCAAACCAGCCAAGGACATCCATTTTATAAGAGCACAACAACAACAAATTAAAATATTAGAAAATGGTTGCCTGTTGGGATGGGGTGAAAGTAGGAATGGAGGAAAGGGTAAATCAAGCAAGACATGGGACCAAAGGTGGTGGTATTTTGTGTAAACTGAAGAGTCTGCTTTCCTGAACTCCCTATTCCCTCCCCACCTTTCCCCCAACCTCTGCCAAATGCACAGAAATAGATAAAATACACCAAAAAGCCAAGTTTTGCTTCTGCACTGATTTTGGTCTATTCGTATCTGGTTTGAGCATGCTTATTTTTATGTAAACCTCTGTGTTAATATTTCTTCAGTAACAGAGTTTACCTCTTCCTAAACTTTAAACATTCTTAAAAATACTGCTCTGAAGCATCCATTATCCAGAAGCCAAAAGTCTTGAGACAAGAAACACCTTCTCTGTTTTCTTTGGCTGAGGCTATTTTCCTCCCTCGGAAACTTGCTCAGGGCTGTCAGCAGAATATTCCCTCAGAGCAAGACGCTCACTGGATGTTCTCCATCTCTGGGGCACTCTGTGTCTCAGGACACTGTTTGCTTTAGTGATTCCAGTCACTTCAAACTGAAAAAGGCAAAGGTCAGTGCCAGTCAGAAACTTAAGTGTTCATACTTCCTTTTTAGAATTAACCGATGTTTATCACTAAGTTAACAGATGTCTTCAAAATTATTTTATTATTAAACTTCTGATTTATTCATACTTTTGGAAATTTCTACTATCCATTTTAGTACAGCTATCTCATGCTCTCTCCAGCTCTGCTCCTAGTTAAAATACCGCTTACTGCCCTTGCGTAATAAGAAAAGCTTTCACTTTTGATATTTACTAGCCTCATGTGTAACATTTACTTGACTTTCATGGAGCAAAAAATAGATTCCTTTTATTAGTCCTTGAATAGAAAATAGTGCAGCTTTAAACAACTGAAATAAAAATGATTGTTTAAACTGCTTGATGTTCTCTTTTGATTGTCTTGGAATTCAATAACAGATCCCATTTAGGTAAAATCTGGTTCATTATGTACTTCTCCAGAGCATCTCTGGCAATAGAAGGTTCTTTGTTTAACTTATGGGTTGCAATTTTCATATCAGTTTTTAAGCCATCAATAATGTAATTTTGAACAACACATTAGCTATTTTGTATAGCACACATACCTATATTCAGTTGTAAAGACTCAGAACTGACTTGGAGAGTATGTAGTGTGAGATAAGACACTTTTAATACTCAGCTGTAGATTTATGTTGACAGGTAAAGAGAAGATGTATTGAGATATTGAATTTATCACATAGTTTTTGTCAGTTTTAAAATGTAGTGATCAATAGCAATTAGGTTATTCTGGTCAAAACTGTACTATTAAACTACCAAACAAGGGAGGTATATATCAAAACATTAGAAGATAATAGAATAAATTGGGAATTATACTTAAATGTCAGGTAGATCATCGAAAAACAGCCAGTGTTTCTATTTTGAATTGTGTGGCCTCAGAGATTTAGAAGTAAATTCAGAAAAATTTGCTTAATGTATTTTTATGAAATAGTTCTATAGAACTAAGGTTTTTCATTTATGTTAGTGATATAAAGGTGACAGACTTGATAAACAACAAGAAGCAGGATTTTCCAGTATTACAAGTATGTTTTTGTTAAATTCCACAGGAATATATTCTCTTTTTTTTTAACATATTTTTTTAAATTTTATTTTTTATAAACATATATTTTTATCCCCAGGGGTACAGGTCTGTGAATCGCCAGGTTTACACACTTCACAGCACTCACCATAGCACATACCCTCCCCAATGTCCATAACCCCACCCCCCCAACCCTCCTCCCCCCATCAACCCTCAGTTTGTTTTGTGAGATTAAGAGTCACTTATGGTTTGTCTCCCTTTCAATCCCATCTTGTTTCATTTATTCTTCTCCTACCCCCTTAACCCCGCATGTTGCATCTCCACTTCCTCATATCAGGGAGATCATATGATAGTTGTCTTTCTCCGATTGACTTATTTCGCTAAGCATGATACCCTCTAGTTCCATCCACATCATCGCAAATGGCAAGATTTCATTTCTTGTGATGGCTGCATAGTATTCCATTGTGTATATATACCACATCTTCTTTATCCATTCATCTGTTGATAGACATCTAGGTTCTTTCCATAGTTTGGCTATTGTAGACATTGCTGCTATAAACATTGGGGTGCACATGCCCCTTTGGATCACTACGTTTGTATCTTTAGGGTAAATACCCAGTAGTGCAATTGCTGGGTCATAGGGTAGTTCTATTTTCAACATTTTGAGGAACCTCCATGCTGTTTTCCAGAGTGGTTGCACCAGCTTGCATTCCCACCAATAGTGTAGGAGGGTTCCCCTTTCTCCGCATCCTCGCCAGCATCTGTCATTTCCTGACTTGTTAATTTTAGCCATTCTGACTGGTGTGAGGTGATATCTCATTGTGGTTTTGATTTGTATTTCCCTGATGCCGAGTGATATGGAGCACTTTTTCATGTGTCTGTTGGCCATCTGGATGTCTTCTTTGCAGAAATGTCTGTTCATGTCTTCTGCCCATTTCTTGATTGGATTATTTGTTCTTTGGGTGTTGAGTTTGCTAAGTTCTTTATAGATTTTGGACACTAGCCCTTTATCTGATATGTCGTTTGCAAATATCTTCTCCCATTCTGTCAGTTGTCTTTTGGTTTTGTTAACTGTTTCCTTTGCTGTGCAAAAGCTTTTGATCTTGATAAAATCCCAATAGTTCATTTTTGCCCTTGCTTCCCTTGCCTTTGGCGATGTTCCTAGGAAGATGTTGCTGCGGCTGAGGTCAAAGAGGGTGCTGCCTGTGTTCTCCTCAAGGATTTTGATGGATTCCTTTCTCACATTGAGGTCCTTCATCCATTTTGAGTCTATTTTCATGTGTGGTGTAAGGAAATGATCCAATTTCATTTTTCTGCATGTGGCTGTCCAATTTTCCCAACACCATTTATTGAAGAGTCTGTCTTTTTTCCATTGGACATTCTTTCCTGCTTTGTCGAAGATTAGTTGACCATAGAGTTGAGGGTCTATTTCTGGGCTCTCTATTCTGTTCCATTGATCTATGTGTCTGTTTTTGTGCCAGTACCATGCTGTCTTGATGATGACAGCTTTGTAATAGAGCTTGAAATCCAGGATTCTGATGCCACCAACTTAGGCTTTCTTTTTCAGTATTCCTTTGGCTATTCAAGGTCTTTTCTGGTTCCATATAAATTTTAGGATTATTTGTTCCATTTCTTTGAAAAAAAAAAAAAAAGGATGGTACTTTGATAGGAATTGCATTAAATGTGTAGATTGCTTTAGGGGCATAGACATTTTCACAATATTTATTCTTCCAATCCAGGAGCATGGAACATTTTTCCACTTCTTTGTGTCTTCCTCAATTTCTTTCATGAGTACTTTATAGTTTTCTGTGTATAGATTCTTAGCCTCTTTGGTTAGGTTTATTGCTAGGTATCTTATAGTTTTGGGTGCAATTGTAAATGGGATTGACTCCTTAATTTCTCTTTCTTCTGTCTTGCTGTTAGTGTAGAGAAATGCAACTGATTTCTGTGCATTGATTTTATATCCTGACACTTTACTGAATTCCTGTACCAGTACTAGCAGTTTTGGAGTGGAGTCTTTTGGGTTTTCCACATATAGTATCATATCATCTGCGAAGAGTGATAGTTTGACTTCTTCTTTGCCGATTTGGATGCCTTTAATTTCCTTTTGTTGTCTGATTGCTGAAGCTAGGACTTCTAGTACTATGTTGAATAGCAGTGGTGATAAGGGACATCCCTGCCATGTTCCTGACCTTAGCGGAAAAGCTTTCAGTTTCTCTCCATTGAGAATGATATTTGCAGTGGGTTTTTCATAGATGGCTTTGATAATATTGAGGTATGTGCCCTCTATCCCTACACTTTGAAGAGTTTTGATCAGGAATGTACTTTGTCAAATGCTTTTTCAGCATCTATTGAGAGTATCATATGGTTCTTGTTCTTTCTTTTATTAATGTGTTGTATCACATTGATTGATTTGTGGATGTTGAACCAACCTTGCAGCCCTGGAATAAATCCCACTTGGTCGTGGTGAATAATCCTTTTAATGTACTGTTGAATCCTATTGGCTAGTATTTTGGTGAGAATTTTTGCATCTGTGTTCATCAAGGATATTGGTCTGTAGTTCTCTTTTTTTGATGGGATCCTTGTCTGGTTTTGGGATCAAGGTGATGCTGGCCTCATAAAATGAGTTTGGAAGTTTTCCTTCCATGTCTATTTTTTGGAACAGTTTCAGGAGAATAGGAATTAGTTCTTCTTTAAATGTTTGGTAGAATTCCCCCAGGAAGCCGACTGGCCCTGGGCTTTTGTTTGTTTGGAGATTTTTGATGACTGTTTCAATCTCCTTACTGGTTATGGGTCTGTTCAGGCTTTCTATTTCTTCCTGGTTCAGTTGTGATAGTTTATATGTCTCTAGGAAGGCAACCATTTCTTCCAGATTGTCAAATTTGTTGGCGTAGAGTTGCTCATAGTATGTTCTTATAATTGTCTGTATTTCTTTGGTGTTAGTTATGATCTCTCCTCTTTCATTCATGATTTTATTTATTTGGGTCCTTTCCCTTTTCTTTTTGATAAGTCTGGCCAGGGGTTTATCAATCTTATTAATTCTTTCAAAGAACCAGCTCCTAGTTTCGTTGATTTGTTCTATTGTATTTTTTTTTGGTTTCTATTTCATTGATTTCTGCTCTGATCTTTATGATTTCTCTTCTCCTGCTGGGTTTAGGTTTCTTTCTTGTTCTTTCTCCAGCTCCTTTAAGTGTAGGGTTAGGTTGTGTACCTGAGACCTTTCTTGTTTCTTGAGAAAGGCTTGTACCGCTATATATTTTCTTCTCAGGACTGCCTTTGTTGTGTCCCACAGATTTTGAACCGTTGTGTTTTCATTATCATTTGTTTCCATGAATTTTTTCATTCTTCTTTAATTTCCTGGATGACCCATTCATTCTTTAGAAGGATGCTGTTTAGTCTCCATGTATTTGGGTTCTTTCCAAATTTCCTCTTGTGATTGAGTTCTAGCTTTAGAGCATTGTGGTCTGAAAATATGCAGGGAATGATCCCAATCTTTTGATACCGGTTGAGACCTGATTTAGGACCGAGGATGTGATCTCTTCTGGAGAATGTTCCATGTGCCCTAGAGAAGAATGTGTATTCTGTTGCTTTGGGATGAAATGTTCTGAATATATCTGTGATGTCCATCCGGTCCAGTGTGTCATTTAAGGCCTTTATTTCCTTGTTGATCTTTTGTTTGGATGATCTGTCCATTTCGGTGAGGGGAGTGTTAAAGTCCCCTACTATTATTGTGTTATTGTTGATGTGTTTCTTTGATTTTGTTATTAATTGGTTTATATAGTTGGCTGCTCCCACGTTAGGGGCATAGATATTTACAATTGTTAGATCTTCTTGTTGGACAGATCCTTTGAGTATGATATAGTGTCCTTCCTCATCTCTTATTATAGTCTTTGGCTTAAAATCTAATTGATCTGATATAAGGATTGGCACTCCTGCTTTCTTCTGATGTCCATTAGCATCGTAAATTGTTTTCCACCCCCTCACTTTAAATCTGGAGGTGTCTTCGGGTTTAAAAGGAGTTTCTTGTGGGCAACATATAGATGGGTTTTGTTTTTTTATCTTTGATACCCTGTGTCTTTTGATCGGGGCATTTAGCCCATTAACATTCAGGGTAACTATTGAGAGATATGAATTTAGTGCCATTGTATTGCCTTTAAGGTGACTGTTACTGTATATTGTGTCTGTTCCTTTCTGATCTACTACTTTTAGGGTCTCTCTTTGCTTAGAGGACCCCTTTCAATATTTCCTGTACAGCTGGTTTGGTGTTTGCAAATTCTTTCAGTTTGTCCTGGAAGCTTTTAATCTCTCCTTCTATTTTCAATGATAGCCTAGCTGGATATAGTATCCTTGGCTGCATGTTTTTTTCTCGTTTAGTGCTGTGAATATATGAATGCCAGCTCTTTCTGGCCTGCCAGGTCTCTGTGGATAAGTCTGCTGCCAAACTAATATTTTTACCATTGTATGTTACAGACTTCTTTTCCCGGGCTGCTTTTAGGATTTTCTCTTTGTCACTAAGACTTGTAAATTTTACTATTAGGTGATGGGGTGTGGACCTATTCTTATTGATTTTGAGGGGGGTTCTCTAACCTCCTGGATTTTTATGCTTGTTCCCTTTGCCATTGGGGAATGGGGAAATTCTCTCCAATAATTCTCTCCAATATACCTTCTGCTCCCCTCTCTCTTTCTTCTTCTTCTGGAATCCCAATTATTTTAATGTTGTTTCATCTTATGGTGTCACTTATCTCTCGAATTCTCCCCTCATGCTCCAGTAGCTGTTTGTCCCTCTTTTGCTCAGCTTCTTTATTCTCTGTCATTTGGTCTTCTATATTGCTGATTCTTTCTTGTGCCTCATTTATCCTAGCAGTGAGAGCCTCCATTTTTTATTGCACCTCATTAATAGCTTTTTTGATTTCAACTTGGTTAGATTTTAGTTCTTTTATTTCTCCAGAAAGGGCTTTTATATCTCCCGAGAGGGTTTCTTTAATATCTTCCATGCATTTTTCGAGCCCGGCTAGAACCTTGAGAATCGTCATTCTGAACTCTAGATCTGACATATTACCAATGTCTGTATTGATTAGGTCCCTAGCCTTTGGTACTGCCTCTTGTTCTTTTTTTTGTGGTGAATTTTTCCGCCTTGTCATTTTGTCCAGATAAGAGTATATGAAGGAGTAAGTAAAATACTAAAAGGGTGGCAACAACCCCAGGAAAATATGCTTTAACCAAATCAGAAGAGATCCCAAATCGTGAGGTGGGGAGAAAGGAGATAAAAAGAGGTTCAGAAAGGGGAAAAAAAAAGAAAGAAACAATTAAAGGAAGAAAATGAATAAAGAAAATATATAAAAAGAAAAAAAATATATATATTAGATAAACTAGTTAAAAAACGTTAAAAAAGAAAAGGGTAAAAGTTAAAAAAAAATTAGCAGAAGAAGAGAAAAAAAATTGAAAAAAAAATAAATTAACTGCAAGGCTAAAGAATCATGGGGAGAAAGCCATGAGTTCCTTGCTTTGCTTTCTCCTCCTCTGGAATTCCACTGCTCTCCTTGGTATTGAAACTGCACTCCTTGGTAGGTGAACTTGGTCCTGGCTGGGTTTCTTGTTGATCTTCTGGGGGAGGGGCCTGTTGTAGTGATTCTCAAGTGTCTTTGCCCCAGGCGGAGTTGCACCGCCCTTACCAGGGGCCGGGCTGAGTAATCCGCTCGGGTTTGCTTTCGGGAGCTTTTGTTCCCTGAGCGCTTTCCGTAGAGTCCGGAGGACGGGAATGAAGATGGCGGCCTCCCAGTCTCCAGCCCGGAGGAGCCGAGAGCCCGGGGCCCCACTCCTCAGCGTGCCCTCAGAGAACAGCGCCCAATTACTCCCGTCACCCTGGCCTCTGGCTGCGCTCCGAGCTCACCGAGCCTGCGACCGGTTCAAGGTAACCCCAAGCTGAGAGCTCACTCCTGAGCTCTGTCTCTGTAGCCGGCTTCCCCGTTCTAATACCTGTAAGCTCTGTGACACTCAGATACGCCAGATCCTTCTGTGACCCTGCGGGACCCGAGGCCACACTGACCCCGCGTGGGCTTCACCCCAGTTAAGCCTCTGGAGCGATGTCCCTCAGCGGAACAGACTTTTAAAAGTCCTGATTTTGTGCTCCGTTGCTCCGCCGCTTGCCGGGAGCCGGCCCCTCCCCCCGCGGTCTATCTTCCCGTTGCTTTGGATTCACTTCTCTGCCAGTCCTACCTTTCAGAAAGTGGTTGATTTTCTGTTTCTAGAATTGCCGTTCTTCTTCTCTTCGATCTCCCGTTGGATTTGTAGGTGTTTGCAATCTTTAGATAAGTTATCTAGCTGATCTCCCGCTACCTGAAGTAGTCTCAGCCTGCTACTTCTCCGCCATCTTGACTCCTCCCCCCCCCCCCGGAATATATTCTCTTAATTACAGTATGAGCCCGTCATCATTCACTCATTCAAGAAATATTTAGTGGATGGGGCACCTGGGTGGCTCAGTGGGTTAATCCTCTGCCTTTAGCTCAGGTCATGGTCTCAGAGTCCTGGGATTGAGCCCCTCATCGGGCTCTCTGCTCAGTGGGGAGCCTGCTTCCCTCTCTCTCTCTCTGCCTGCCTCTCTGCCTACTTGTGATCTCCATCTGTCAAATAAATAAATAAAATCTTTTTTAAAAAAAGAAATATTTAATGAGCATGTACTATGTTCCCAGTTCTGTTCTACATGCTTGGAGCACATTAGAACCCAAAACAGATTTTTTTGTCCTTCTGGATGTTTGATTCTAGTGAAGGAAGAGACAGAAATAATGAACATAATAATTGAGTGGATAATATTGTATGCTAGAATGTGATAAGTGTTATGAAAAAATAGATGACAGCAGAACAATGGAAATCAGGAGAACTGAAAGGTGTGAGGGAGGAGATTGGGTGTATTAAATTGGTTGTTACTGAGCCGGTAGAATACATGGCAAGACTGGAAGAGGGTGAGGAGGTTGCCAAGGAATCTTTGGAGAAAGAGCTTTCCCAACAGAGAGAAGAGCTTTGAACACAGGCCCTAGGCCAGTGAGGGTGACTGGTATGTTCCCACAGCAAAGAAGCCAGTCTGGTTGAGCCATGTTGAGAGGGGGATATAGAAATGAAGTCAGAGAAGTAAGGGAGGGGTCAGAACTTGTGGAGACCTGTGGGGCCTTGAAAGAAGTTTTGATTTAAGTGAAGCAGAGAATCACTGTTTTGTTTGAAGTTGAGAAATGATATGATTTAACTTATTATTTTTTTTAAAGATTTTATTTATTTATTTGACAGACAGAGATCACAAGTAGGCAGAGAGGCAGGCAGAGAGAGAGAGGTGGAGGCAGGCTCCCTGCGGAGCAGAGAGCCTGATGCGGGGCTCGATCCCAGGACCCTGGGATCATGACCTGAGCTGAAGGCAGAGGCTTAACCCACTGAGCCACCCAGGCGCCCGTAACTTATTTTTTTTCTAATTTTATTTTTTTATTTGACAGAGATCACAAGTAGGCAGAGAGGCAGACAGAGAGAGGGCTCTCCCTGCCCTATCTCCCTGCTGAGCAGAGAGCCCTATGTGGGGCTCGATACCAGGACCCTGGGATCATGACCTGAGCCAAAGGCAGAGGCTTTAACCCACTGAGCCACCCAGGCACCTTTAACTTATGTTTTAAAAGGCTCATCACTCTGGCTTCCACATAAAGAGTAGACTAGAGAGATGGTGCATTAAACCTTAAATGAGAGAGGCTGGTGGATTTAGTAGCAGTGAGAAGTGGCAAATCTTAAGTGGATACTGGAACTATTTTAAAGGTAGAACCAGTACAATATCTAGATGGAATAGATACAGAAGTGAAGGAGAAGAAGCAAAGACCAGAGCTTTGATGCGAGCAACTGGAAGGCTCAAGATACCAACAACTGACATAGGTCAGGCCATAGGTGAGGCATGCTGAAGGAGGAAGATCATGAGTCTGATTTTAGAAATACTGAGTTTGCAATGCCTGTCAGATATACAAGTGCAGATTTTGAGCAGTCAGTTGGATATATGAGTCCTGAATTTAGAACAGTAGTCTAGGCTGGAAATACAAGTTTGGAACTTACCAACCTAAAGATTCTACTTAGTGCCACAAGACTGGATGGGAGTCTAAGGAAGTGAGTGTAGGTAGAGAAGAGATCAATGGCTGAGCACTCCAAAATTATGTGCTCAGTAATAAGAGGGGGACTGGACATGCATAATTTGTATGGCAGAAGGAAATTCAAGCAAGTGTGTTATCCTGAAGGCAAGGATGCATTCAGTAGTTCCTCAGAGATTGAAATAGGAACTTGTGATATAGAACTAACTCACTAATGTCTATAAAATTGTCTTGGTAGATAATATCTTCTGTATCACTTGATGAACTTTGCATATAAAACCACAAAACATTCCATTGAGTGTAGGACCAGGGAAAAGCTTGTCTCTTTTAAAGGATTAATATGGTTTTCTTTAAAAAAAAAAAAAAAAGGCAAGACTCCCTTTTTAGTGTGTATTTATATTGTACTTTGTTCCAGAAATTTAATCAATCAATTAATTAATATTTTATTATTTATGTATTTGACACAGAGAGAGCACAAGTAGTGGGAGTGGCAGGCAAAGGGAAAGAGAGAAGCAGACTCCCTGTGGAGCAGGGAGCCTGATGTGAGGCTTGATCTCATGACCTTGGGATCATGACCTGAGCTGAAGGCAGATGCTTAACATACTGAGCCACCCAGGCACCCCAATACATTTTTTTTTAAAGGAGAAAATTGAAGTCAACTTTCAGATGTACATGAGGTAGACAGGAAGAAGTAATAAGGTGATAATGCGAGACCAAATAAATGACCGGGAGACAAAAGTGTAAGAGTCACTTTCATTTGTAAGAGGGTATCAGTTTGGAATTTCCAGTAGATAGAACACACAGAAATGTAAGCAGTTGAAAGAATGATTCTGTCTGTAAAATAAAAATAAAAATTAGTTCTGGTACTGAAGTCATAGAGAAATTTTTCTCATGGGTACTCATAAAGGGTTCTGTATGTTTGACTGGATGGTGTAATCAATAACACCCTTATGATATCCAGCATATCATATTCATTGCCTTTTCTCATTATTCCTGGTCTTTTGAGATCAATTATATCACAGAGAAATTTCCTCAAATCATTCTGTGAGGAACCAAATCAGCTTTATTATTGTCTGGATTGAGCCAAACATCACATTTAATGTCTAAATTACAGTTTCCATCTCTCTTGTCTATTCCCTTTTGATTCAATTTATATATGTGTATAAAAGTTGTATATGTCTAGCTCTGTGTTTATGGTAATGGGGAAGATATGAATATTTAATAAATATAGCTCTTTGGCCTTTTGTTTATCTTTCCTTTGAGGGAAAAGGAAAGATGGCAATGTTAAGACAAGACATTTCTAGGAAGGAAAATGGCGGCATCACGTACAGGTAATACATTTAAGTCCTATGCTTCCTTCCAGACTTGATCACACCTGTTATACTCCTCCGGCTAGACTTTCCCACCATTGGTACTGGACCTTTATGCTGAGAGTAGCAGTAATTATTGTGCCACGTTGAAGGAAGGAGATTAAATTCTTCTAGCCACTCAGCCATTAAGTTATGTTCTAATGTTCAGTGGTGTTTTAAAAAGTGAGCCTTACTATTTTAATATTAATGCATTAGAATTTGATGTACCACGTCTCTGAGTCAGTCCTGCGGCTAGAGTAGAGATGGTAGGAATCTGGGGAGGAATTTTCTGTAGCTTGCTTTTTAAAGGGAAACGATATTATTGTTAGAAAACAGCTTGCCAAAATGCCCATTTAAAAAAATATTTTCCTAATTAGAGAGGGGCTTGAGCAAAGATGACTTGGAGAAGTGGCAGGTATATAAGGACAGGCATTATGTTTAATTATTTCCATGTTGTATGGTTTATTGCATTTAGAGAAAACATAAAATGCTGCATAGGTGATCACAGAAAACTTAAGGATTCATTTTTTAGTTGTTGGATAGTTATTAGTGGAGTCATATAATTATGGAAAATACACATTTGAGTAATAATAATAATAGTATTTCAAATCAGTACACAAACAGCTAAAATGTAGAAGTAGTATGCTTTCTCTCTTATCTCTCAAATACATACCAAATACTGAATATATGTGATAAATTCTTCAGAGGTCAACAGAACAATTTTTGAGGGGAGGTAGCATATGGCTCTTGAAATGGAGGAAGTATGTATTAAAAAATGTCCTTAATAGCACACTCACTGATGTACATAATAAAAGCCAAACATTCTGAAAAGAACATGAATTAGATATTATTTTACCAAGTGAGATGACATAATATGGAAATATGCCATTAAGGTCTCTTTGTATGCTACCACTTAGTTCATGTATCAAGGGCAGTTATGCAAACAGTAATGATTTGTCATTACAGTTGACCCTTGAACAACATGGGTTTGAACTGCATGGAGCAATTTACATGCAGATTTTTTTTTTTTTGATAAGTACTATAAGTGTATTTTCTCTTACCTATGATTTTCTTAACATTTTCTTTTCTGTAGCTTATTTTACTGGAATAATACAGTATATAAATCCTATGACATCAAATCCCTGTTAATTGACTGCTCACAGGAAGGCTTCCAGTCAATGGTAGGCAATCTGTAGTTGAGTTTTGGGGTAATCGAAGTGATAGGCACATCTTTAAGTTTAGAGGGGACCACCACCCTTAACCTTTGCATTGTTCAAGGGTCAACTGAACTTGCAGTGATAAATCTAATCCTGACAGCGAAACAGAAGAGAAATGCAAATATTTATCTAGTTATTTGTGAATTATGGATACATGCATTCGTTCGTTGACTTGATCATGTCATTCAGTTGTTGCCATGTTATGTACCCCTGGATAATGGAGACCATCTCATCTGTATTTGAACAGTGTTTTATTACCTTTTGTTAAGGTCTTCCTTTTCACCTCATTGACTTCACATTTTCTACTTGTTCTCTCTGGAGCTCCTCGGCGGAGCACTTCATCTCCCTCCTAAGTAGCTCCAATTGTTCCCGTACACAGTTCAGTGAGTCAAGCTGATCAAGCCTTAGGACTGTAAGGCATTGTGAGTGATTAAAAAAAAAAAAAGTAGTATTTAGAGGAGAAATATTCCTGAATTGACGTTCAGAAACACCGGATTACAATAGGACTGTAGCTTCATGTGACTTCTGTCAGCCTAACTAAGACCCGTTTCCTCTCTAGCTGCCCCTTCTCCATATTGATCCTACTGAGTTTATAGGTAAACCTCCTACTTATTTATTTTCAAGTAAATTTTGGCTGTGATTCACATCTTTCTCTTCTGTACTTACACAGTTACTTTTTTTGAACATAAATATAAGGTTTTAAATTCATCTTTTGAGGTTGAGATCCAACTTCACACTGTGACATTTGAGCTTAGTTTTATTATATTACACTGCTTCTCCACTCTGTGAAATCTGCATATTTGATGAGAATACATTTTACATCTTAATTACAGCTGAAATAATTATGCTAATTGTTAAGTATAAGTGTGCCATGTATATGTAACGTATTTCACTTCATTTTCGTAGCATGGGTAATGGGCAAAGTCAAAAGAGCTATTGCAAGAAAGCAGACACTTTTGTAACTTCATTGTTGGCTCATGTAAAGGCAATTGAAATCTCTCCGAAGTATGAAAGGTTGGAATAAAACCGGTCGGACTGAAGGAAAATTTGAGTACTCTCTTGCAAAGTGCTCAAAAATAAACTGTAGGGATGGGGCACCTGGGTGGCTCCGTGGGATGGGCTGCTGCCTTCTGCTCAGGTCATGATCTCGGGGTCCTGGGATTGAGTCCCGCATCGGGCTCTCTGCTCAGCAGGGAGCCTGCTTCCCTCTCTCTCTCTGCCTGCTGCTCTGTCTACTGTGATCTCTCTCTGTCAAATAAACAAATAAAATCTTAAAAAAAAAATAAACTGTAGGGGATCCTTAAATAAGGAAGGAGGCTAGCTAGAGAATCAATAGGACCACTTGTTCAGTCAATTTTGGGTACAGCAATGGAAAGTGGATAGACTAACTAATATGATTTCTATCTATTGAAGATGTGAGAAATGGAATGTTATTATTAAAATGCCCCTGAAGATGTTTATATTTGGCACTTTCTGTTACATTTTAGACCTTAGCTACTTCACACACTACTATTTGTACAGTTACAGTGAACATGACCTATTAATCTGGAACATGACTCCGTAATCATAAATGTGTTTGGTAAAGCCCCAAAGTAATTTCTAAAATGCCTTCTGGTCTAAAGTAATTTTCTTTATCACTGGAGATATAGAGATTATATGAAGTATTTCCTTGGAGCCAGTGGGGAGCAATAAGGAGCATAAAATGCTAGCTTTCACTCTATGGGTCTGTGTATTTATTCTTTCATTCCACAGATGTTTATTTAGCATCTTCTATGCTGGGGGAATACCTTCCTTGAGCGTTTTTCCATCTGTTGGTGTTTATAGTCTCTTCTTCAGCTAAAGCTCTGTGTGACTCCTTGTTCTGATCTGGCCATCCTCACCCCTGCCCAGTAAGTGTCCACTACTCCAGTGGTCTAACTGGAGGCAACAACCTTAATGTACATTGTGGATAAAAGGTCCTATTGGATGTTTCAATGTTTATAAGGCACTATCAGTGTGCAAATGATTGGGTAAACACAACGTCTACTTTGAAAGAACAGTTCATTCACCCTATCACTATTGAGGAATTACATTTTGGTTAGTCTCTATTTTTATTAAAATATTTCAATGACTCCTGTTTCCCTGGCCTAAAATGCAATGCAGAGAGAGGTGTGTTTAAGATGTTCTCTTAAAGTTTAGAGGCAAAGTTGGATATGTTATTTTTGGAAATTGCTCCTTTACTAGAATGCATAATTTCTATTTATTTTCTGTTTCTCATTTTTGGTGTGCCAGAATTAGAATATAAGGATCATAAAAATAAGGATTTTGTGTGTGGTGTTTATTGCTCTATCCCCAGGGCCTGGTATAGAGCAGGTGCTCTAAAAATTTCTTTTCCCAGTGATTGAAATGGAAAATAAAATTCTCTTTAGCAGGAATTAAAGCAAATCAAAACAACTTCTCCCACATATGTTCAATGATTTAGGAGTCACAGAAAGGTGAGGAGGGGTAAGGTACTATAGCTAATAATACTTGGGCATTGAAAGGCATTCTTCCTTTCTATTCTATGGACCATAGAGTTATTTGAAGGGTAGAGAGGATTTCCTTTTTTCGACTACTAATTTCAGAGTTGCTGGGTACAAAAATAAGGTCCAAGTATATGAATTGAATCTTGTCATTACATCATCCCAAATCTTAAGGTCATGTGTCTAGATAGATGAGCATCATCACATATGCCTGAGAAGTCAACATCCATTTGTTGAACTGATACTGTCTCTCAAAGGCAAGCAGAGCCTGAAATAGGAATTTGGGTGCCTGTGATTTATTGGGGAAATACTCTTAAGGTAAAAATCCTTAAGGAAGAAAGTGAAACTTGGAGAGGGAAGGGAAGGATGTGATGTTTAGCAAGGATGTGATGTTCGATGAAGTCTGACCTTGGTCTGATGCATGAAGCCTGGATATATGTATGCGGGCTTGTGCAATGTGGAAGTCTGGAGTACTAACTTCACAAAAGTTGGTTGAACTTTGGAACCCGAGATTCATTCAGTCATTGACTGGGGGCTGTGGTTGGGGTAGAGGTGGCGAGGGCAAGGTAGCTCCTACCAGCTGAGACCCATTTCTGAGAAGAGGGCCCACTGTGAACTTTTAACTGCCAACACAATGGAATTTTCCCCTTGGGCTCATGGTAGGGTTAAGGTTAGGTACTTTGAATTACTAATGGTCTTTACAAATATCAGGACCAAAAGACTTTGCTGAAGCATTGTTAAAAAAATAGAAATTATAGGAATTATAGCAGCAGATACTGACTTTTCCTTTCTTTTGACACAGGCTGTATTTCCTAAAAGACAATAAAGTTATAAATGATTTAGCTGGGTAGAGACAGAATTTCTGTGTTGATTTATATAAAAACTCATGGCACCTCATACTTTATCACCGGTTGCTTTACCTCTGATTACAGCTTCTGTCAGGCCACAGCTCATCATGTGCCTGAGGTTGGAATGCCTGGAAGTGACAGTTCTATGATAAGAACTTACTCTAAATCAAAAGCAGGATCAAGTTCAATTTCTCTGACAATGGCCTCTTGAAAGGCTCGGAAGAACAATAGTTAGTTGTAGGAGGTAAGGCTCTCTGGCCTTGTGGGTTTTCCTCCTTGCAAGGAAACTGAATTTTCATACAACTTTCTGTGTGAGAACTCATATTTGCTTGATTGCTTTAGGGGCAATACACTCAGTCTCTGGGGGACTGCCATTCACCAGTAGCTATGAAATTTGCCTCATTTGAATTAATATTAATTATATGTAAAATTCTGAGGATGCCAATCGTCCATCAGTGGTTACTGTTACACTCTCTAAAAAGGGTCAGTCCAGAAAAAATGGTCATTCAGAAATGATCTCCATTTTAAGTCTCCAACTTTATTTCATTATTTTTCAATGCAGTCTAGTTTTAAAAACACTTACAATATATATTAAGATTCATTGATCGTCCTATACTCTGTTTAAAGGCTCAAAAGTGTATTACTCCTAGGACACATTAATCACAAGTGTCATTAGTTTATATTGCACAATGATTGGATACAACTTATGTTTAAAATATCTTAAAATGATTTAAAGTATAACCGTACCGTGGACTGTTGAGACATGAGGAAAAAAAAACCCAAATCATTTATAATTTTGCTCTCCATATCATTTTATGTTTTTTTCCCTGCAAACTCCTTTGTTTCTCATAGCTGTAAATAGAGCTTGTTCAGTTTTATAAGCTGTTTGAACACTTATATCATGAATATGGCCTAAGTTATTTATTATCGACAATCGCCATTTTTATAAAAATGTTTTTCCCCTGAATAGAAACATCACGTGTGATCAGTAGAGAAAATGAGAAATGAGAGAGAATAAAAAGTTAATCAGTATCCCCCTGATAACCCAACCCCCATCCCACCCCTGACCCCATGGTTCACAGTCTGAACCTTCTTGCGTGTGGCTGGCAGAAAATGCTGTCTTGTTGACCTCTCTGGGCCCTGGGTAAGCTGGGGTTAGGTCTCAAGTATCTATGGGTAAATCATTAGGTCGGTTCTCCTAACAGTACATGAAGCTATTTACTTCAGCAGCTCTACCTCCAGCCTCCTTATGTTGTTAACTTTACCTTGGCCCCTCTCAGAACAGACTATGCTTTTATGACTGGTCTGTTTCTACCCTATGTGTTCCATCAGACATTGGGTCTTCTCACTGGTTCATTTCCCTAGAATTTCTAGATAGAAGAGTAGGGGGTCTAATTAGTTCAACTGTTTTTATTAAGTAAATATTCTCTGGCCAAGTCTTACTGATAAGTACACAGTGATAATTAATTATATAATTTAAAGGATATTCAATACATAACCTAATTGTAACCATTCTGTTACCTCTCTTTCTCTAAGAGGAGAAAAATTATAAATGTTCTGCTGAAAATTCCTGATGTATAGACGGGTAGTTGGTTCTCCTTTTCTTGTACTTCAAACTGAGATGATGAAATAAGACTTTAGAAGCCTGTTTAAAAAATTGTCATGTGGGATGCCTAGGTGGCTTAGTTGGTTAAGTGTCTGCTTTTGTTCAGGTCATGATCCCAGGGTCCTGGGATCAAGAGTCCCACACTGGCCTCCTTGCTCAGTGGGGAGCCTGATTCTTCCTCTCCCTCTGCCTGCCACTCCCCCTGCTTGTGCCTCTCTCTCTTTCTCTCTCTGTCAAATAAATCAATAAAATCTTTAAAAAAATCATGTGGCTTTTTGGTAAGGGGATTTGCCTAAAATAAATTAATTTATTTTCATTCTCAACTATAGTGTTTATTATTGACATATAATAGACATATGATATTGTTTCAGTGTATGGTATACAGTGGTATACAACATGATTTGATACATGTATATATTGCAAAATGATTACCAAAATGTTAGTTAACACCTGCCTCACTTCACGTAATTACTATTTTTTGTGTGTGTGCGTGGTAAGAATATTTAAGATCTACCCTCTTAAAAACTTTCAAGTATATAATTTTAACTGCAGTCACTGTTATACAGATCTGCTAAACATTATTAGATAACTAGACCTTACTCATTTTATAATTGGAAGTTTATAGCCTTTGCAAACCCCATTACCCTCAACCCAAGTCCCTGTCAACTTCCATTCTAATCTCTGTTTTTGTGAGTTTGGCTTTTTTAGATTCCACATAGAAGTGATACCATACAGGGACACCTGGGTGGCTCAGTCAGTTAGGCATCTGCCTTCCGCTCAGGTTGTAATCCCAGGGTCCTGGGATTGAGTACTGCATTGGGCTTCTTGCCTAGTGGGGAGTCTGCTTCTCCCTCTGCCACTGCCCCTGCTTGTGCTCTCTCTCTCTTTCTGAAAAATAAATGAATAAAATCTGTTAAAAAAGTGATACTATAGGGACGCCTGGGTGGCTCAGTTGGTTGGACGACTGCCTTCGGCTCAGGTCATGATCCTGGAGTCCCGGGATCGAGTCCCACATCGGGCTCCCAGCTCCACGGGGAGTCTGCTTCTCTCTCTGACCTTCTCCTTGCTCATGCTTTCTCTCACTGTCTCTCTCTCAAATAAATAAATAAAATCTTTAAAAAAAAAAAAAAAGTGATACTATACAATATTTGTGTCTCTGTCTGACTTATTTCACTTAGCACCATGCCTTCAAAGTTCATTCTTGTTGTCACAAATGGCAGAATTTCCTTCTTTTTATGGCTGAATAATATTCCATCATGTATATCCATATCATGTTTTCTTTATCCATTCATCCATCGATGGGCTGTTAGGTTCTTTCTAGGTCTTAGCTAATCTGAATAATGTTGCTACAAACAGGGAAGTGCAGATATCTCTTTGAGATAATGATTTCAATTCCTTTGATAAGATACCTAGAAGTGGATTGCTGGATTATAAGGGTAGTCCTATTTTTAATTTTTTGAGGATCTTCCATACTGTTTTCCATCATGGCTGCACCAGTTCACATTCCCACTGTGAGTGCACACATTCCCTTTTCTCCACATCCTCACTGACACTTGTTATCTCTTGTTATTTTGGTAAGAGCCGTTCAACAGGTGTGAGGTATCCTCTCACCATGGTTTTGATTTGTATTTTCCTGACATGAGCAATAGTGAGCATCTTTCATGTACCTGTTGACCTTAACTGTAGTATTTATGCTTAATAATTTGTAAGTGGGATTAACAAAATATCTTCATCATGTGCACTGCAAATATTTGCAGCTTATTAAATGTTATTTTTATGATAGTATGTTACCTTTCCATAATTATTTAGAAAATTTGTATTCCTTTTTTGTTTTTGTGATGACATATACAAAAATAATTGAGATTTAATTGTATCCTGAAGTGATTTCATTACCAGCTAACTTTCTTCCACTTCAGTTTCTCTATTCCTGTGTTCTTTATTGTAGTCTTTCTTGTAGTTACTTAGAGTATGTCTGTTAAGTAGTTCTTTTTTAAACATATGCTTACTTTATGAGAGTTTCTGAGAATGTTTTGTTGCCTTCATATGTGGAACATTCACTTTGGTTTTGTTATAGAATATCTAGCTTATAACATTTTCACCCTTCATAAATCTATATACTTACTTCATAGTGTTTTTTCAAATAATAAGTCAGAACAGCCTGGGGCTAGTTTAACATAATTTTCTTTTTTTTTTTCTACCTTGATGCTTTTATGATTCTTTTTTCAGATTTGATGCTCAAAAAATATTTTTTTCATAATAGCACATTAGGATTTTGTCTATATTCATTAATTTGTTTCCGGAAAGTTTTAAATCCCTTTAGGTATGCAGATGGTATGCTCCATATCAGGATATCTATATCTAAATCTATATCTGTATATGAATAATTATGGCTTCTCCTCTATTTTATTTTATATAGTCTCTTTCTGTGATGTCAAGTAATCATTTTGTCCTGTATATCTATCATATTTTTCTCTTATAGTTTTCATCTTTGTCCTATTTCAGTAGATTCTGATAGTTCTGGTAAATTGATTAATTTGGTATCTTTGATTAATTAGTTCTAAGAAATTGATTAATTTTCTTTATCTTGGATCAAATCTTCTGATATATTTGTTTTTTTAATTTAAGATTTTATTTATTTCAGAGAGAGGATATGTATGTATGAGTGGGAGAAGGGGCAGAGGGAGAGGGAGAAGTAGACTATCCACTGAATAGGGAGCCCAACATGGGACTTGATCCCAGGATCCTGGGATCATGACCTGAGCTGAAGGCAGATGCTTAACTGACTGAGCCACCCAGGTGCTCCATCTTCTGTTGTATTTCTTAACGCTGCTTTAATCTGTGGTATTTGTGATTTTTTTTTTTTACTTTTTCTTTGCCTTATTCAGCTCCATTTTACTTACCCATTTATCAACTATTTTTCTCTTATTTTATATACATCATGTTTCATAAAATTTTGTTGAGAAGTTAATGATATGCCATCTTTTACTTCTGTTTTCTCAGTAAATATCACTAGCAATCTATGTTCTTCTCCTTCTTTTCCTTCTTTAACTTTGCAGAGTAAATATCCAGGACCAATGTTAATATATCCAGGATTTTATTAATGTATCAACCCATCCCGATGTTTATCACAAATAGTCAGATGCAGTTCATTTGCATCCTGTCACTGTCTGCAAGGATGTTATTAGAATTCTCTTCTGGTGGGTTTTGCAGAAGAATTGATGAGAGGTGACATTATCAGCTCTGTGACCAGCAGCTGGGATAAGGACATTCTAAATAAAGGGACTTTATTTCAGGGCAGTGAGTTCTCTGTATCTGGTGATGCTTCTTTGGAAGGGGTCAGCTTTCCACATCTAATTCTTTACTCAGAATTCATTTGAGGTATGTGTGCATTGGGGGCTGCCGTAATGTCTGCTTCCTTCCTGGTACTATGTCAGGCCATATGTCAGGGCAACTTTCCACCATTGGTCCTCTCTTGATTCTGTGTGGCTGGATGTGCCTCTGAGTACAGTAGCTGTCAGAAAGGTTTGTGAAATGTTTTCTATCTGTTCTATATTCATCCTGGGCTCCCAGCATTCATACTTTAAATTCGAGGTGTTCAAAAAATTTACTGGATCTTTTGGACTTTAGGTGACACTTTCTCAAGGGCTGTGGGAATGTCATCTTGGTTTTGTGTTCAGTGTTGCTGCAGTTCCTTCTTGATTTTATTTTTCTCTGATAATTTCAATAGCGATTTGAGGGAAACAGTAATTAGATCCCAGTGGCAATGTCATAGTTAGCCTAGAAGTACCCTAGCTACCATTTTTAATACCTACATGTTAATATTAGATGTCTTTAGCATTTTGAAATTTTTGTATATTTAGAATAGCTTTACTTTTTGTACGAATTACTTTTTTTTCTGATATGTGAATTTTTGACATAACAAATTTATTTTTCTTTGCTGAGCTTTTTGTTGTTGTTGTGGGGACCCAAGAGTTGCTTGTTTCCTTTTATTTCCTTAGGTGGTTCACTTTTTGAGGGATGAGATTTCATGGTTTCTTAGTACAATCTAATACACTCCAAGGGACAAATAATGTATATATATGTTAAGACAGTGGGTTGGTTGTCTGGAGTCTCTGGTAGGATGCAAATCAGGCCACTAGATCTCTGAAAAGAATTGTTCTTTGTCTCAGGGTCTGATTTTCAAGTGTAATGCTCAGGCTCATCTACCCTGCCCCTAAACTCCCCAGCTGGGACCCTATTCTCATTCCCACATTATTACCTTTGCTGAAGACAGGCATATGCCATTACTTCTAAAAGCTTGGGTTTGTAGGCCACTCATCAGAGCACTGATCACTGACCTTTTATCTGCAATGCTTGTTATCAAACATGCAAGGTAGAAATTTCTATTCTCTTTCTGGCATCCAATTATGTACAATTTCAGTAGTTCCAGAAAAACAAAATGCTGTAAAGAAAATACCCTGACCACCTATGTCAACCAACCTTATGGAAGAAGCATATAAAATGTACGTTTCCTAAATTCCTTAGTGTTGTAAGCTGTACAAAGTAATACATTGTCTTTCTAGGTACTTTTAATTCCCCAGAGATCTGCAGAGACTCAGAATGCCCCTATTTTTAAACTTTTCAGGGGCTGTGCTTTTGTTTCATGCATCTCCAAAGGCTTGTGGCATCGGGTGATATATGGAGCTCTTTTATTTGATGGATTACCTTCTGCATATTGCAACATGTGTTTTCTGTGCCCATTTTACCAAAATGAAAAGATCACAGATGACAAAGGTTTTCCTTAATGGTTTGCTTATGTTCACATATTGTTTGTTGTTTATACTCAACACTAACTGTACCCATTTTTTTTCCCCTGCAGTTATTCAACTATTTTCTATGGGCTTAGTTACTGAATTTTTTCTGTCAAAATATCTTAGAAACACCAAGAATTGGGATTGTGGAACCAAGAAATAGGTGGAAGAAAAGCAGATACTAGTTTGCTGATCACATTCACAATAGTTATTTGGGGTAGATATGCAGTGTGAGCCCTTTGTTTAACTGACATCTGGATCCTTCTCAGCTGGGGTAACTTGGGGTTGACAGAGACACTGGGAAAAGGATAGTATTATGCCTTGCAGGTTCTAAGAATGTACTTCTATCCTTAAAATACAGAAAATATTTTGTTAGTAACAGATGTACACCCAGCTTGCAGTACTATGTTTTTTTTTTAAATTAACATAATGTATTATTTGCCCCAGGGGTACAGGTCTGTGAATCATCAGGCTTCCACAATTCACAATGCTCACCATAGCACATACCCTCCCCAATGTCCATAACCCAGCAACCCTATTCCTACCCCCTGAGTCCCCCAGCAACCCTTAGTTTGTTTCCTGACACTAAGAGTCTCTTATGGTTTGTTTCCCTCCTGATCCCATCTTGTTTCATTTTTCCCTTCCTACCTCCCATGACCTTCCACACTGCCTCTCAAATTCCTCATATCAGAGAGATCAAATGATGATTGTCTTTCTCTGATTAACCTCTTTTGCTTAACATAATACCTTCTAGTTCTGTCCATGTTGTTGCAAATGGCAAGATTTCGTTTCTTTTGATGGCTACATAGTATTCCATTGTATATGTATACACCACATCTTCTTCATCCATTATATTTCATCTTTTAAGATTCTGTTAAAATACTATTATGATTAATAGATGCTGCATATACTCAGGTATTTTCCCACAGAACAAACTTGACATGCTCAAGTTCACTGACAAATTTGGATCTTGGACAAATTTGGAATTTGGAAGGATATTTTCCTTTGCCCTTGGACCAATTGGATTATGTCATCTTCTATAAGATTCTGCTTCAGCTGTGAGAATTTGAACAAACACGTATGTATGCATCACACTTTTAACCTATGGTTCATAGTACCTGGAACAATGTGGAAATCTTGACTTTCCTCTTGAAAATTATCTTTGTGACTAAGGAAATGGGGGTGTTTATTGATTTAGAGATATTTTGTGGCAGTAGTTTAGTAAAATGTCAAAGAACAGAAATTTATTGTTGCTCAGGACTTGGTTTTTGCTTTGTTTTCTTATACCTTAATGTTAAATACTCACTTGTTTCACTGTTTAGTCTGTATAACATCAGCTAATAGCAAGCCTTCCCTGCTGACTGAAGTCTAATCTACTGCTGTTTTAAACATCATCATCCTTCTTAGCTTGCCTACATTTGAAGGAAAAATTTCATCACCTACTTTGTAGACCAAGAAAAATGTGACATTAGCTTTTTTTAAATGGTATTACAGTTCTGCAGAAATTTTAAAATGATTAAATCAAACACATGGGTTTTCTGAGCTCAGGACATACTTAGTTGGCCTCTTGTCAGGATGTGCTAGGCCGTAAAGTCACAATCAAGTTGAGAACTGGGTAATAGGCAGTTATAAGCATCTTCATAGCAATGCTGATTCAGACCATCCCAATCTGGAAATAATCAACATGAAAAAGTAAATTGTTACGTATTTATACAATGGAGGACAGTTTAACAACAATATTAAAAATGCAATAACATGGGCAAAGCTGAAAAACATGTTGGATAAAAGGACTCATAAACAGGATATATATATATATATATATATATATATATATATATATACACATATATATACACACACATATATGTGTGTGTGTATACTATATACACATACTCTATGACATACTGTATTTATAATATGACAAACATGTTGGATAAAAGGACTCAACCAGAAGGATATATACCATTTAAATATTGTTCAGAAAATAGCCCGAACTGATTAATTTTCTTAGAACTTGGGGTAGTGGTTGCTACTGGGCCTGGAAGGGAGTGCTAGGGCTTTTGGTGTTCCGGAAATGCTGTTTCTAGATGTTTATTTCATGAATGGATTCACTTTACAATTTATACTTTACAAAAACCAAGTTCAGCTCAATGAGCTTTATTATTTGTGCATTTTATTTTGTTACAGTTCCACAAAAAACTCACTTGGTTGAGTGACCAGCTCTTCATTTCAGCTCAGGTCGTGATCTCTGGGTCCTGGGACCAGGCTCCATGCTGGGCGTGGAGTCAGCTTGTCCCTCTCCCTCCCCCTGCCTGTATTCTCTCTCTCTCTCAAGTAAATAAATGAAATCTTTTAAAAAATCACCTTTACATTAAAAAAAAAGGGGGGTGAGGTGGTGATGAAGAGCCCAGGGAATCAGGCCAAGCCTCAGTACCATCTTTGCTGACATGTGAAGTATTCTTTTATTTTAAAAATTATCCTTTTATGGGGCACCTGGGTGGCTCAGTAGGTTAGGCCTCTGCCTTCAGCTCAGGTCATGGTCCTGGGGTCCTGGGATTGAGCCCCACATTGGGCTCTCTGTTTGGCGGGGAGCTTGCTTCCCCCTCTGTCTCTGCCTGTCTCTCTGCCTACTTGTGATCTCTGTCTGTCAAACAAACAAACAAATAAATAAATAAATATTTAAAAATTATTCTTTTACTTAAATGAAAAAGCTATCTATTCCAATTTAGTTGTCTTATGATTGACTTGCTTTCTTTTTTTGACAACCTCTTAAGGGGGAAATTGAGTTGGGCTCAAATGGCATAAAGAATAGAAATAGGACTAATTTTTTTTTAGGAGTCCAACTATGATTAGTAATAGAGTAATAGCAGAGAATGACTAATCTAGATGAATAATGGCACAAGCCTATGAGCCTAGATTCCTGGGTAATTTCTGATTTTTTTATTTATCTAGACAACTTATCTTTTCTGAATAAAATTGAACATTTTCAGTGTTAGTTTGTTAGAATAAAGAAGAAAGAATCTGCAGAATAAAGAATATCAATATATTCTCTTTGCAAATGAGCAATAAAAATAATTTATTCACAGATATTGCTTATTGAACATGTATGTGTGAGTTCTATGTTCACACTTGCTTTTTTTCCAAGTGGAGTAAGTTGGGGAATTTTTATAATGACCTTCATCTTTTAGGGCAGTTTTGGCTTGACAGAAAATTTGAGAAGCTAACACAGAGGGTTCTCTTATATTCCAAATCCATTTTTTCCTATTATTAACATATTTATGATAGTATGGTACACTTATTACAATCAATGAACTGATATTTGTACATTATTATTAAATAATGTTTATAGTTTACTCAGATTTCTTCAGTTTTTCTGTTCTAGGATCTCAAGATGCCACATTACATTTAGTAATGTCTTGTTAGGTTCTTCTTAGCTGTGACAATTTCTCAGACTTTCCTTTTTTTTTATGAACTTGACAATTTTGAGAAGTAATGGTCAGAAGTTCTGTAGAATGCTTATTATTAGAATTTATCTGATGTCTTTCTCTTGATAAAACTGGAGTTCTGGGTTATTGGGAGACCACAGATGTGCCATATTCATCACATCACATCAAGAGGACGTACTATCAGCACAACTCAGGACTGTTGGTGTTGACCTTGACCAACTGGCAAGTTTCTCCACTAAATGTTACTCTTCTTTTCCTCCCCCTCTTATTTTAATAGGAAGTAAGCCACAAAACAAATTACTTTCCCATGTATAATTATGAACACATACCATTTGAAGCACAAAACTTTCTTGCCTTTAAGAAGATGGAAATGACAGTGACAATGACGTGAGCATAAAAATCTCTAAATTAATGTTCATGTTTATTGTGTCATTTCTCCTTGGTGTTACTGATTTTCTTATTACTATGGGAAATGATTAGAGGAGAAGACACTGGCTATCATACTACCTGACATTTTGAGAATGTTTGTGTTACTGACTTTTTCTTCACTTAATCTATTTGGATACAATTTTAAATTATCCACAAAACCTGACTAATGTATAGATACTTAAAAATAGTTGGTGATACTAATACCTTTATATCAGATTATTGTATTTTATACAACAGTATGAAAAGTGTATTATCTTTACAGAAATGTTTACCATTTTTCTATAATATTCAGTCAGTCACATTTTGGGATGATTCAATAGAAAAAGAGAGGACAGACCTGCTATAAGACAGAGAAAACTCACTTTGTGCTATGTGAGAGGGGAACTTCTCAGTGTTACCTCTTCTTGATAAAATTAGAATACTTGGGGAGAAATTTGAAGTGCCATAAACTGCTGATATGGAAAGTAAAATGTAGGGATGCCTGGGTTGCTCAGCCAGTTAAGCTTCTGACTCTTGATTTTGGTTCAGGTCATGATCTCAGGGTCCTGGGATAGAGCCTGCTTTGGGGTCTGTGCTAAGCACGGATTCTACTTGTCCCTCTCCCTTTGCTCCCCATTCCACTCTCTCTCAAACAAATAAAATCTTTAAAAAATAAAAATAAAAGTGATTATAGATTTACTCAGGAAAAAAAAAACTGATTATAAGGTTTCTAGAGTTGAGATACAGGACTTTGAATAAAATTCTATGAGCCATAGCATTCAACAACAAAATTTACCATTTTTCACGGTAAGTTCTCAGTGATTTCTAGTATTATGTTTTAATTTATGATGTGGCAGAATTCTTTGTGATGAATCTTTTAATTCCTTTAGAATAAATAATTCCCACTACATTTAAAAACAAATGAAATACACCTATATACTAAAGCAATTCTTTAAAAAAATGATGTTTATTCAAAAAAGTCTATATAAATGAAATTTTTTTAGGCAGGATTAAATGATAGATTGATACAGTTGTTCAGAATAAAACTAAGTAATGAAAGACTAAAATAAGAAATGCTGAATCAATTGGTTAATAATATAGTTAAAAGAAAAATGATTTCCATTTTATTTTATATAAAAATATATAATAAGATCATGTTGTTTCTGACAGCACTGATTCTAGCTAGGTTGATCTTGTTAGAGTTCAGTGCAACTTGTTTACAATTGACAGTCGAGTTGCCTGGTCTACTTACACTGTAATTTTTGCCAATGGAGTTAAGGTGATTTTATTCAAAGCTAGTAGGCTTACTTGCATAAGTAAAGCTGGCAGAATTTTGCATGCCCTACTTGCAGGTACCAAATTTAAAATTTATGTAATAGAGTGCTGGTTAAATGAGCCCCTGTCAAATTTTTTACTCTGGCTGCCTCCCTCAAAGTTGACTAAGTTTGTGGTCAGTGATGCCCCATGCTTCCTTAGAGCCGAAGAAAATTTAGTATTGGAAGAAAACCTTCAGAAATAAGGATACTACAGTGTAAGTAAAAGAGAATAAAGTTTAAAGGAAAGACAGAAACAAAATATACATTATGTACATATACATACATTATAACATGTATATTTTATATACATATATACAAAGCAGAATGGAGGTTTGAGGATTAAAATAAGGACACAGGTAGAATATCTGTTTACTTTTTGCTTTCCAAGGCAAACTCAAAGTAAGTCCTTCACTTGACTGAGGTTCATTATCATTTATAACATTTAAAACTAAAAGGGAAAATCCAGTATTTTTACACCTCTGAAAGCACAAAATCATATAGTGGAAAGTATTCCAGATTTAGGAAATCTGCTTATTTTATAATTAGGAAATATGCTTATATTATCTGCTTATCAGATTTTTTTACCCCTAGATCTTGTGCCATTAGTAAATCATTCAAATCTTTAGGGTGTCAATTTGTTCATTAAAAAAAATAAAACTAGTTTTGGATCAGATAATAAGTCCTTATAAGTGCTTGCCATTATTATGTGCCTACCATATATTTAAAAAAACCAAAGGGGCACCTGGGTGGCTCAGTGGGTTAAGCCTCTGCCTTCGGCTCAGGTCATGATCTCAGTGTCCTGGGATCGAGCCCTACGTTGGGCTCCCTGAGCCTGCTTCCCCCCCACTCTCTGCTTGCCTCTCTGCCTACTTGTGATCTCTCTGTCAAATAAATAAATAAAATCTTTTTTTTTTTTTTTTTTTTTTTTTA